>NC_060270.1:60581927-60715032 GCF_021613505.1 Equus quagga
ACCATCTATAGTGCAGATATAACGACGTGAACGTATATAGTGACCATGTATAGTGCAGATATAACGACGTGAACGTATATAGTGACCATGTATAGTGCAGATATAACGACGTGAACGTATATAGTGACCATCTATAGTGCAGATATAACGACGTGAATGTATATAGTGACCATCTATAGTGCAGATATAACGACGTGAATATATATAGTGACCATCTATAGTGCAGACATAACGACGTGAATGTATATAGTGACCATCTATAGTGCAGATATAAAGATATAAATATATATAATGACAATATATAGTGCAAAGGCTAATTAGAATGGCTAATTATTGATAGAAAATAGGACCCAATATTCATAAGAGATTATTTGCCTTTGGTCTCTGGCTGAGGCATGTGTGTCCCAAACTGCTGAATTTCTATCAATGTATAATAATATATATATAAATTTAATGCATTCTTAAACATGAAAAGAAGCTCAGTTACTTTCATAATAAAAGAAATGCAAATTAAAAATACCTTGAAATACCTTGTTTTATTTTATTTTTTTAATTGAGTTCATAATAGTTTACATCAATGTGAGATTTAAGTTGTACGTTATTTCTTGACTGGCACCACACATTGCTCCCCTTCACCCCCTGTGCCCACCCCCCACCCACTTCCCCTGAATTGTTTTCTTTGTCCATGTGTTTGTTCATATTCCACATATGAGTGAAATCATCTGGTGTTTGTTTTTTTCAGTCTGGCTTATTTCGATTAGCATAATTCCCTCCAGGTTCTTCCATGTTGCTGCAAATGGGATAAATTTGTCTTTCTTTATGGTTGAGTAGTATTCCATTGTGTGTATATATATATACACCACATCTTCTTTATCCAATCATCGGTTGATGGGCACTTGGGTTGCTTCTAAGCCTTGGCTATTGTGAATAGTGCTGCAATGAACATAGGGGTGCATATGCTACTTTGAATTGTTGATTTCAAGTTGTTTGGGTAGATACCCAGTGGTGGGATAGCTGGGTCATATGGTATTTCTATTTTTAGTTGTTTAAGGAATCTTCGTACTGTTTTCCATAGTGGCTGCACCAGTTTGCATTCCCACCAGCGGTGTATGAGGGTTCCCTTCTCTCCACACCCTCTCCAACATTTGTTATTTTTAGTCTTAGTGATTATAGCCATTTTAACAGGCATAAGGTGGTATCTTAGTGTAGTTTTGATTTGCATTTCCCTGATGATTAGTGATGTTGAACATCTTTTCATGTGTTTGTTGGAGATCCATATATCCTCTTTGGAAAAATGTCAGTTCATATCCTCTTTTGATTGGGCTGTTTGCTTTTTTATTGTTCAGTTGTGTACGTTTCTTATATATTATGGAGATAAACCCGTTGCCAGACATATGATTTGCAAATATTTTCTCCCAGTTGGTGGGTTGTCTCTTTGTTTTGATCTTAGTTTCTTTTGCCATGAAGAAGCTCTTCAGTCTGATGAATTCGCACTTGTTTATTTTTTCTTTTTTCTCCCTTGTCTGAGAAGACATGGTATTCGAAAAGATCCTTTTAAGTTCAGTGTCAAAGAGTATACTATCTATATTATCTTCCAGGAGTTTTAGGGTTTCAGGACTTATCATCAAGTCTTTGATCCAGTTTGAGTTAATTTTTGTGTATGGTTTGAGATAATGGTCTACTTTCATTGTTTTGCATGTGACTGTCCAGTTTTCCCAACACCGTTTATTGAAGAGACTGTCTTTTCTCCATTGTATGTTCTTGGCACCTTTGTCGAAGATTAGCTGTCCATAGATGTGTGGTTTTATTTCTGGGCTTTCAGTTCTGTTCCAATGATCTGTGTGCCTGTTTTTGTACCAGTACCATGCTGTTTTGATCACTATGGCTTTGTAGTACATTTCGAAGTCAGGGATTCTGATGTCTTCAGCTTTGTTCTTTTTTCTCAGTCTTGCTTTTACAATCCAGGGTCTTGTTTGCCCGTATGCATTTTAGGATTCTTTGTTCTATTTCTATGAATAATGTCATTGGGATTCTGATTGAATCTGTAGATTGCTTTGGGTAGTATGGACATTTTTAACTATGTTTATTCTTCCAATCCATGAGCATGGAATCTCTTTCCATCTCTTTATGTCATTATCTGTTTCTTTCAGTAATGTCTTATAGTTTTCATTGTATAAGTCCTTCACCTCTTTGGTTAAATTTATTCCTAAGTACTTTATCCTTTTAGTTGCAATTGTAAATGGCATTGTATTCTTGAGTTCTCTTTCTGTAAGTTTGTTATTAGAGTATAAAAATGCAGCTGATTTTTCTAAGTTGATTTTGTTCCCTGCAACTTTACTGTAGTTGTTAATTAATTTCTATTAGCTTTCCAATGGATTCTTTAGAGTTTTCTCTATATGAGATCATATCATCTGCAAACAGCAAGAGCTTCACTTCTTCACTCCCTATTTGGATTCTTTTTATTTCTTTTTCCTGCCTAATTGCTGTGGTCAAAACCTCCAGTACTGTGTTGAATAAGAGTGGTGATAGAGGGCATCCTTGTCTCGTTCCTGTTCTCATGGGGATGGCGCTCAGTTTTTGCCCATTGAGTATGATGTTGGCTGTGGGTTTGTCATATATGGTCTTTATTATGTTGAGGTAATTTCCTTCTATCCTCATTTTGTTAAGAGTTTTTATCATAAATGGCTGTTGGATCTTGTCAAATGCTTTCTCTGCATCTATTGAGATGATCATGTGGTTTTTATTCCTCATTTTGTTGATGTGGTGTATCACAGTGATTTGCAGATGTTGAACCATCCCTGTGTCCCTGGTATGAATCCCACTTGATCATGATGTATGATCTTTTAGATGTATTGCTGAATTCAGGTTGCCAAAATTTTGTTGAGATTTTTTGCATCTATGTTCATCAGCAATATCAGCCTGTAGTTCTCCTTTTTTGTGTTGTCCTTGTCAGGCTGTGGAATCAGAGTGATGTTGGCCTCGTACAATGTGTTAGGAAGTGTTCCATCCTCCCTAATTTTTTGGAATAGCTTGAAAAAGATAGGTATTAAATCCTCTCTGAAAGTTTGGTTGAATTCCCCAGGAAAGCTGTCTGGTCCTGGGGTTTTATTCTTTGGGATGCTTTTGATTACTGATTCAATCTTTTCCTTGTGATTGGTCTCTTCAGATTGTCTGTTCCTTCTTGACTCAGCTTTGGGAGGCTGTAAGAGTCTTAAGAATGTATCCATTTCCTCTAGATTATCCATTTTGTTGGCATATAGTTTTTCATAGTTTTCTCTTATAATCCCTTGTATTTCTGTGGAGTCTGTTGTCATTTCTCCTCTTTCATTTCTGATTTTGTTTATCTGAGCTTTCTCTCTTTTTTTCTTTGTAAGTCTGGTCAGGGGTTTGTCACTTTTATTTATCTTCTCAAAGAACCAGCTCTTTGTTTCATTGATCCTTTCTACTGCCTTTTTCGTTTGAATAGCATTTATTTCTGCTCTGATTTTTATTATTTCTCTCCTTCTGCTGATTTTGGGCTTTGTTTGTTCTTCTTTTTCTACTTCAGTTAGGTGTAATTTGAGGTTGTTTATTTGGGATTTTTCTTGTTTGTTAAGGTGAGCCTGTATTGCAATGAATTTCCCTCTTAATACAGCTTTTGCTGCATCCCATATGAGTTGGTATGGTATGTTTTCATTTTCATTTGTCTCCAGATATTTTTTGATTTCTCTGTTAATTTCTTCAATGATCCATTGCTTGTTCAATGGCATGTTGTTTAGTCTCCAGATCTTTGTCCCTTTCTCAGCTTTTTTTCTTGTAATTCATTTCTAGCTTTATAGCATTATGATCGGAAAAGATGCTTGTCATTATTTCGATTTTCTTAAATTCATTGAGGCTTGCCTTGTTTCCCAAGATATGGTCTATCCTTGAGAATGTTCCTTGCACTTGAGAAGAATACACTTGAGAAGAATGTGTATTCTGCTGTGTTTGGATGGAGTGTGCTATATATGTCTATTAAGTCCAACTGGTTTAGCTTTCCTTTTAATTCTACTGTTTCCTTGTTGATTTTCTGTCTGGATGATCTAACCATTGATGTGAGTGGAGTGTTGAGGTCCGCTACTATTACTGTGTTATTATTAATACCTTCTTTTAGGTTTGTTTATAGTTGCTTTATGAACTTTGGTGTCCCTGTGTTAGGTGTATAGATATTTGTAAGTGTTATTTCTTGGTGGAGTCTCCCTTTGATCATTATATACTGCCCCTCTTTGTCTCTCTTTACCTGTCTTATCTTGAAGTCTACTTTGTCTGATATAAGTATTGTGACATGTGCTTTCTTTTGTTTGCCATTAGCTTGGAGTATCATCTTCCATCCCTTCACTCTGAGCCTGTGTTTGTTATTAGAGCTGAGATGTGTTTCCTGTAGGCAGCATATTGTTGGGTCTTGTTCTTTATTTTTATTTTTTATTAATTAATTAATTACTTTTTGAGGAAGATTAGCCCTGATGTAACTACTGTCAATCCTCCTCTTTTTGCTGAGGAAGACTGGCCCTGAGCTAACTTCCATGCCCATCTCCCTCTACTTTATATGCCTGCCACAGCATGGCTTTTTGCCAAGCAGTGCCATGTCTGCACCCAGGATCCAAACCAGTGAACCCCAGGCTGCCGAGAAGCAAAATGTTCGAACTTAACCACTGCACCACCAGCCTGGCCCCGAGTCTTGTTCTTTAATCCATCTTGCCACTCTGTGTCTTTTTATTGGAGAATTCAATCTATTTACATTTAGGGTGATTATGGATATATGTGGGCTTAGTGCTGCTATTTTATCACTTGTTTTCTGGCTCTCCTGCATTTCATTTGTTTCTCATCCTGTGTGTTCTGGTCTACCCATTGAATTATGTAGTTTTTTTTTCATGATGTGTTTCTTTGTTTTCTCCTTATTTATTATTTGTGACTCTCTTCTTTTCTGTTTAGTGATTACCATGATGTTTGTATTCAGAATCTCGTGTATAAGATAGTCCGTTTTCTGATGGCCTCTTATTTCCTTAGTCTAAACTGAGTCAGTCCCTTTCCTCCTCCCTTGTAAGTTTTTCTCACATCTTATTCCATCTTGTATTATGAGTTTGCAGTTAAAATGACAAGATTATCTTTGTTTGTGGTGTTTTCCTTTCCTTTATCTTTAGTGCTATACTTGAGTGTTTGCTATCCTATTCTGATTCTCTCTATTTATCTCCTTACTTGATGCTTTGTAACCCCTTCTCCCTGTTTTTTTTTTTTCCAGGTATGAGGGCCTTCTTGAGGATTTCTTGTGGGGCGGGTCTCATGGCTATGAACTATCTTAGTTTTTGTTTGTCTGGAAAAGTTTTTATTTCTCCATCATATCTGATGTATATTTTTGCTGGATAGAGTATTCTTGGCTGAAAATTTTTGTCTTTCAAAGATTTGAATATGTCATTCCCTTCTCTCCTAGCCTGTAAGGTTTCTGCAGAGAAATCCGCTGAAAGCCTGGTAGGAATTCCTTTGTAGGTGATCTTCTTCTGCCTTGCTGCCCTTAGTATTCTTTCTTTGTCATTCACTTTTGCCAGTTGTTCTACTGTATGCCTTGCAGTAGGTCTTTTTACACTGACATATCTAGGAGATCTGGAAGCCTCTTCCACACGGATTTCCCTCTCTTTCCCTAGGTTTAGGAAGTTCTCTGCTATTATTTCTTTGAACAAGCTTTCTGCTCCAATCTTCTTCTCTTCACCTTCTTGAATACCTATAATTCTTCTGTTGCATTTCCTCATTGAGTTGGCTATTTCTTGGAGACTTTCTTCATTTCTTTTTAGTCTTAGTTCTCTCTCCTCCTCTGTCTGGAGCATTTCAACATGTCTGTCTTCAATTATGCTGATATGCTCCTCTATGATGTCCACTTGAGTGTTCAGGGAATCCATATTTTGTTTGAGCTCTTCCACTGTGTCTTTCATCTCTAATATTTCTGATTGATTCTTCTTTATAGTTTCAGTCTCTTGTGAAGTAGCTCTTGAACTCATTGACTTGTTTCTCTACATTCTCTTTTACCTCGGTAAGTTATTTGATGATAGCTGTTTTGAATTCTTTGTCATTTAGATTACATATTTCTGTGTCTTCAGGACTGAATTCTGGGTGCTTGTCATTTTCTCTGTGATCTGGAGATCTAATATAATGTTTGATATTGCTAGAGGGGTGGCTCTGTGTTTTCGCATCCTGGCGTTATTTGGTCACAGCTACCTCCTATCTCCACTGAGTGGGGGTCAAGAGCCACATAGTTTGAGCCCTCTGCCTTTAGCCAAGATCTCCAGTGGTGAAGCTGGCACTGAGCAGGTGGGGGGGAGGGTGCTTGCTTCTACATGCTCTTAGAGTTTTCTTGCTCTGCCCTCACTATCTACTCTCCTGGGGTGTTGGCTTGATGTCGCCCCTGCATTAGCTTTCACCTTGGTGGGGGCTTTCCCCCAGACTGTGAGGGCTCTTGGGGATCTTTGATGTTTACGCAGAGGAGCATCCCCTCCCCTGTTCCTTTCCTCTCAGAGGCCACCTGCTCTCCTCGATACCAGTCTTTAGGGGAGGGAGCACAGTTCTCTTACCCTGTTCCACTTCCTCCAAGGGGGCTCCAGCCTCTCCCCACTCCATCGTATGGCTGCATGGTGTCTCCAATGTTATTTGTGTTGTGTCTGGATGTCCTCTGTTAGAGTGTGGATGTTTTCTTGTTGTATGTTGGAGGCGGAAGATTACCGGGAAAGTTCATGCTGCCATGATGCTGATGTCACTCCCCCATTTTTAAGTGTTGGCAACTAAGTCCATGTTTTAAAATTTGCAGTTTGTAATCACGTGTGGGGTGCATCCTGCCTTAGCCTTTACAAAGCTTTCCTGCAGAAACCTCCACTTGTGGCATCTGCTTCACTGCCCTCTCACTGCCCACTCAGTTCTGTAGTCCCTCACTGTGTCCTGTAGGGGCGACTCAAAACTGGCCAAAACGTTCTTGGATTTATAGGAAGTTATATACAAAATAAGGGTATGTATACAAGGATTTTACATAAGGAAGAGTTTTCAGTAGGGGCCAGTAGCAGTTACTATAAGTAAGATATGATTGTAAGTGTTGTTTCTCTAAGGGAGAGAAATTTCTGAATTCCAGTTGATTTAGAAACACGTGTTATGGAACACAAATTTTTATTTATAAATAAAAAAGTACACGCAGATGTATTAAATATATATTTACACACAATGCATGTGAGTGCATAATGTATTTTCCTTAGCACTTAGATACGTTTTCATGCATCAAATGATGAGGACTATTTAAAGTGAAAAAGAAAGAAAATCATTGTATTCTGCATAGATATTTTGTTATCACTTTTCTGGTAAGCAATTACCTAAGCAGGAACCTCTATTCTGGCATTATATAGCTTTAGATTACTTTTTAAATTAAATACAAATTTTAGGAAGGAACATTTTTTTTTTTACCTCCTTTTATGATTGAAATCTTTTGCTTTCTAAAAATTAGGGTATTTTCTTCTAAAATAAGTAATCTATTTGATCAGTACTACTACTATATTTGTATGTACCTTACAATTTTGTAAGTTTCTTTTATCTGCAGTATCCTTATAATCACTTTCTCATTTTTATTTATTCTTAAATACATCTCGAGGAGGTAGAAAAAACCAAATTTTTATATAACAATGAAAATAAAGAATTTGGTGTAGTGCCTGAACACTTGATAATCATGCAACATGCCACCAGTTGTTAATAACATCACTGTTTTTAATATAAGGCTGATGGACAGTAGAAGAAACTGAATCTTAAATAACTTAAGTCCACTGTGGTTATAAAACTAGTAAGTTTCAGAGACTAAACTTATTAAGATACAGTTCTACTGACCTAAACTCCATAGCCTTTCATTTATAACAATAAAAATGAAAGAGCAAATAAAAAGAGCTTTTTGTTATTAGAGCACCTGTTTATTGCTGGGTGCATTGCACATTAGTCATTGGTTTTTTTTGCAAGTACTGCATGAGGTTTCCTTTATAGATTGAGAAACTGGAACTAATAAGTGGTGAAATCACTTACCACGGTTACGTTGCCAGTAAGTGGCAAAGGCAAAGTGTTCCTAGTGAGTGGCCAATCCCAGGACCCTGGCCTTCCATAGTACACTGTTTTTACCACATTGTATCTAATCCATGCTTGCAAGTAACAAGTATTTGATTTTTAACTGATGGTAAGCATTTGAGAGGTTTGTGCCACTAAGAAAGTAGTCATCATTTCATAAAATTGCCAGCTAAAATTGGAGAAAGCACTCATCTTGAACAGATAGGGTTTTCTGTAAAATCAACAAAAAGGTTTTGTTCTTGGTTAAAAAAAAAGTATTTCTTTCCTTGTCTGGGAGTGACCTTTCTGATGTTACACCGTGATAGGATCCGTTCTGTGGGATGTGAGTGGGATTTGGGGAGTATGATGGCAATGACTGATGAACCCACCCCTTGCTTGTTAGTGGCCCGTCACGGTAAAAACAGTGCAGCTGGGATGTCGCAGATGAATGGAGAACACCTAAACGATGGATACAGGAAGGAGCAGTTCGGGTTAGGTTTAGCTGTGAGTGACCAAAAAACCCCAAATGCCAGTGCCTCAAACAAGATAGAATTTTATTTCTCATGCATGTAAAAGAAGTGTGGAAATCAGGAATCTAAGGCAATCTCAAGACAACTGAAGATTTTTTAATGTTTTGCTGCTCTGTCATTCTCAAGACATGGCTTTCTGCCTCATGCTCCAGGCTGCCTAAACACCTACTGTCACATTTGGAATCCAGCTGGTAGGAAGGAAGAAGGGCATGTCTCTCTCTCATTAGGACACTTTCCAGATGTCATATATGACAGCTTTGCCTTGATCCAGTTAGCCAGAATGTGGTCACATTGTTGTGGCCACACACACCTGGTTGTGGGGGAGGCTGGGAAATGCAGTGTCATCCGGATATTGGCGTGGCAGGTGTTCTACCAACACAGAAGAGGGAGAGAGCGGATATTGAGGGATTGGGAGAGTCTGCCACAGAAAGAATGGAAAGGAGATAGCCGGGGAGCAGAGAAAGATTGCCTCCTGTCCAGCCTCTGTTCTACGATTTCTTATGTACCCTTTCCTAGGACAGGCATCCTGGAACAGATGTACAGATATGGGTCCTAAAGTTAGTTACTCTGAGTACGTGCCTTTGAGTGAACGATGGAAATCTTTAGGAGCCCATGTCTTTAAGAAAAGCAAGGATGACAAACTTTTATTTTTTTCAGTAGCTCCTTTGCACACTGCTTCACTGGAGGAATTACGCCATGAATGAACCACTACCTCCAAACCCGCAATTACTTTCAGAAGCTTGCGACTTCCACGTGAAGGTCTGAGCTCCCTGACAGAGATACAGACTCTGCACAAGGGACCTAACATGGATTTCGAAGCTCCTGCAGCCTGCTCTCCTCGTCACACATACACCTAGGGAATCTTGTCACGGGCGGGAAGTAAATATCTACATGGGGAAGGATGTTTAGGGAGCCGGCTGCTTTTCTGTCAGAGTGCTCTTTCCTCCCAAGGAATCTTGAAATAATAATGCTAGCCACTATTTTCTGAATGCGAAACCCATTGCATATGTTACCACGCTTAAACTTCAGAGCAACTCTGAAAGGGGGGCCTTATTCCTTCTCATTTCACAGACGGAGAAGCTCAGAGACAAAGTCATGGAACTGGTAAGGGAAGTGGCTGAGATTTGCACTTGAGTTTGATGGACTCCAAAATCTATACTCTGTCATCATAGCTTCTCATCTTTAAAAAATACAACAAGGTCTAAGGCCCTCTTGAGTGTTTGTTTTCGTGTAAGAGCCTAAGGAAAGTAGAGAGGCGCCTCAGCTCCTCCTGGCGCTGCAGTTGCTGGCGCTCCTCAGCTTGGCTCTCCCGCCGGCCCTCTCCTGAGCCAGTGGCCTCAGGGAAGCTCGTCCCGGGGCACACGGGAGCCACTGCTTCGAGCTGGGAGGATGCGGGCAGCTGAGGCCGCTTGGCGGGGAGGCCGCAGCGGGGGGCTGGAGCCCTGCTCCCTCCCTGGCTTGTTGCGTTGCAACGGTCTGCTTTCACCGCTCTGCTCTGTTTTCTTTAGTCGCCTTCATCTTACCACTGTCCCTCCACACCTGGTGGTCGCCGATGACTGTATCTCTAAGGCTCTGGGTTTCTTCATCCTCATCCAGGGACAGAGAGAGAGGGATGGACAGTTAGTCGCAGGAGCGCTATCAGAGGAGCAAGGAAACTACTTTCCCCGTCATGCTCTGCAAATTTCCCCTCAGTCTCTATTGGCCCAAATGTCGTCATGTGTGTACCCTGAACCAATACGAGGAGCCAGGGGCGGGATGATGCAGAGTCGCTTAGGCGGTGCCGCAAAGCTGCTCCCAGCACCTGAGCTCGCAGGAGCCGCTGAGGTTGAAGTTGTCTCTAGGAGACCGGGGGCGCCTGGGCGAGTGCCCACAGCGTCTGTTGGACTCTGGCAGTTGAGAGCATCCTCCCCTCGCCGCTCGTAACAGCACCCCGGGGACTGGCCCTTAGCATCCGCCCCTCCCCACTCGGAGCAGCACCCCAGGGACTGGCCCTTAGCGTGACTCGGGGCTCCTGGAAGGCTGGCGGCCCCTGGGGCCTGGAGTAGAGCGCTGCATGGAGGTTTGGTAACCCTCAATCGCCATAGTGTGCTACCCCTCGCACACAACGAGGGTGCGAGCAAAACCAACTTCTACAAGTGCTTTAATGAGTACGTGAGTTTAATTACAAACCTTCCAAAGACTTTTTGAGACCAGTACACTGTCCTTGCCTGACCTTGCAGGCAGCACCCTCAGGGCACTCGTGGTGACGCTTGTCACACCTGTAAATAGGCCTCCAAAGTGGGCCTTCCTCCCTAGGCCGAGGCTGTGCTCTCTGAGGGGGGGCCTGGGTGCAAAGCCCGGAGCACCTCGGTGCGTAGTAAACACTTGTGTGAGTAAATGAAGAACCCAGATGTTGCTCAGGTCTCCTGTCCCCTTCCCTAGCCACTATTTTCACTTATAAATATCATATATCTCAGCCTAATTGTACTCACAATAAAAAAAAAAAACCTAAGCAACAAATTGTGTTCGGAATATATGCATATAAATATGAAAATATTCCAGCAACCCAAAATACATGTTTTGTGACGTGGAATGGCCACTGCTTGGTAGGATAGTGGAGAAGGCGGTCATTGTGCAGGGCTTTTTGTTAGAACCAAGTCAGCAAGTACTGCTGCTGTGAGCTTCACATGAAGCTGTGGAAGGTGGGGTCCTCCTTGGGTCTATGCATTTGGGGTAGCAGGACTTTTCCTGTGTTCCATGCTTTGGGGTGGGAGTGAAGAGGAAAGGCAGGAACATAGTAATTATAAAATAGGATGACTCTCAAGAAAATAGAGGGTAAGGTTTTTGCTTTGTTTTGCCATCACTTGACTTCTAATTCAAGTGTAAATATGGCCGCTCTCAGGATAAGAGAAATTTTGCAGGAACCCATGAGTAGAAGTGAACTGCCCTTCGAGGTGGAGGGCACTGAAGGACAGACAGGACTTCTCCATCTGAGGTCTCGGGAAGTGGCGGCAGCCACAGCTGTGAAGGCCCCACAGCTGTTGGGCTTTGGCGGGCGGGGCTGCTGCTGCTCCTGGAGCGGAGCTGTGCGCCCCATCGGGGCCCTCTCCTGACACGCAGCCTGGGAGAGCTCCTGCAGGAGGGGAGGTGCACACGTCTTGCTCTTCCTCTTTTCACAGGGAGAAGACAAATGTCCAGGTAAGTAGCATAGTGATCAGATGGGTCATGGGATAGGAAAAGAATTGTCACTGATACAAAATGACTGGAAAAACCAGACTGTATCAGTGTGTCCTAAAGTATTGTATCAGTTTTGCTGGCTGGCTCTTCTCTGTTAAGTAAAGGAAAGTCTGTTTGTTGTTCAGACTATCATCATTAATTCAATTTTGGTATTTTGTAGAGAATGAACATAGGTACTAAATATTCTAGCATTCAATTGACATATTTCACAGTTCTGCTTTGAATTCCTTCTTCTTTGAGATGCACAGTGTTCTTACGGACGTATAGATTTTATTCAATCAGTGTTTAACGGAGACTTTTAAAAAGCTGCTAAAGTTGCAAATAGATCCCAGTCAGCTGGTTTGAACAGTGTCCTATATTCAGCTGTATTTGTGCTTCAGGGGGGAAGTGATAGGAGAGGCCGCACGGTAGCTTCATCGAACTGCTGTGTGAATAATAGCGAGCGATGTGCACTGGGGTCCCTGCCAGCACACCCACCTACACACCTGCCTACACAGGCCCCTCGGTTTTTAAATCTGCCAAGTACATAAGTTTTGTTGGTGTGTTTTCTGAGTGCTCTTATTCTGTAAAAGAAGAATTAACTGTGGCAAGATTATGACACTTTCGGTACAGAAATAAAAATATTCTTAGAATTTTCTTCTCCACAGGTTAACTTTTCTCTTCAGTGTGTTTTCTTTGTTATCTGCTTCCTGCACCCCCATTATAATTTGTGTGTGTGTGCTGAATAGACGATATATAATTAGGAATTCTCTCGAGAAAAAATTCTTAGCTTGAGAAATGTGGGAACCGTGGCTGGAGAACGCCCAGGCAGCTGTTTAATTTTGGCAAGAAAAAACACAGGACTTCTTTGTTTGGCGTCTGAGGCCCAACTGTGCTACTCCGCAGTGAGGTTGGGAGGGAGGGAAGCTGGTGCACAGGTGCCTGCTTCACACCTGCTGTCTGATTAAGTCCCCCAGTGAGCCCTTGAAGCAGGTGTGAGGATGCTCCTTGCACAGGTGAGGAAACTGAGGCTTAGCTCCATGTGGAATTCGCCCGAGGCGTGGTTAACAAAGGGCGTGGCCAAGTTCCCAATTCAGACTTTTCTGAACTTAAGGCCCCTGTTCTTTACACCGTACCAAATGGCTCAGCGCTTAAGTTGTGTCTTAGAAGTAAAAATAAGAACAACAATGAACATTTGTTCAACAATGTTCAACAGTGTTCAACAATGTTCAACAATGAACATTTTCTCAACAGAGTAACAGTTTCTCTGGAGCCCTTCTGTTTTCACTGAGAATTTGATTGTTTTTGTTTTCATTTTGATAAGAAACCATTACTAATAAATATACGCTGCATCACCTGGATTATCAGTTTATAACCCAGTGCGACTCCTATGAAGAAAGCAGTGCTGGTTCTATTTGCGTTGAAGCTAAGAAGTGTCTCTCCACCCCAGAGATGGCTGGCTGCTCTACCCAGTACCTACTCTTCTTCCTTATTCACAAGCCCTGTGATTTGACTGGAGGCGGCAATATTCCTACATTTCCCAGAATCTCTTGAGGTTAAGAATGGTCACGTGACATGGTTCTAGCCAATGACATGTAAGAGAGTTATTGGGTGGACCTCCCTGGAAAGATCCTTAAAGGCAGCTGACTGGGGCTGGCCCCGTGGCCGAGTGGTTAGGTTCTCGGGCTCCGCCATGGTGGCCCAGGGTTTTGCTGGTTCGGATCTTGGGTGCAGACATGGCACCACTTGTCAGGCCGTGTTGAGGTGACTTCCCATGTGCTACAACTAGAAGGACCCACAACTGAAATATACAACTATGTACTGGGAGGATTTGGGGAGAAAAAGCAGAAAGCAAAAAGAAGATTGGCAACAGTTGTTAGCTCAGGTGCCAATCTTAAAAAAAAAAAAAAGGCAACCGACTTAGCAGGCACCTACCTTTTGCACTCTCTGTTCTTTCTTCTTTCTTAGCCTGAAGGAGATCAAGTTATGGACCCTGAGGGCAAGGATGCATGCTAGGGATGGCTTGAGATGGAAAGAGTCTGGGTCTCTAATGATTACAAAAAAAATCCTAACAGCCCTGGCCTTTGCTATCTATAGACAAATACCTCATTATATAGAAATAGTATGCTCCCTAATTTTTTAATTAGCTTTATTGAGATATAACTTGCATGCCATAAAATTCTCCTGTTTTTTAAATCTCCATGACCTGGCCACATCCAAGAAGACAAATCAGGATTTTGTTTTTTAAAAAACAACAGGGAAGGATGCGCCCTGAGCAAACATCTGTTCCAATCTTCTTTTTTTCCTCCCCAAAGCCCCAGTGCATGGTTGTATATCCTAGTTGTAAGTGCTTCTGGTTCCTCTATGTGAGCCACCACCACAGCATGGCTGCTGACAGACGAGTGGTGTGGTTCTGGGCACCACAGTGGTGAGAACACCAAACCTTAACCGCTAGACTGTTGGGGCTGGCTCAGAATTCACCTGTTTTAAACATACAATTCAATGGTTTTTGATAAACTTACAGAGTTATGCTAACATCACCACAATCCAAATTTAGAAAATTTCCATCACTGTCAAAAGGTCCTGCCTGCCCATTGACCATCAATCCCCAGTCCTTTCCCGGCTCCAGGCAACCCCTGGTCGGCCCTCTGTCCCTTACAGGTGGCTGTTCTGGACGGCTCCCATAAGTGGAATTGTGCAGTGCATAATCTTTTGCATCGGGCTCCTTTCACTTAGCTTCTGATTTGGAGGTTCATCCCACTGCAGCTCGTATCAGTAGTTGGTTGCTTCTGATTGCTGGATAGCATTCCACATATGGCTACCCCACATTGTGTTTCTCCATTCACCAGTTGATGGACGTGCGTTCTACTCTGTTGATGTTATGAGTGATGCTGCTAAGAGCCCATCCAGGTCTTTGTGAGACACACATTTTCATTTCTCTTGGGTAGATACTTATGAATGGAATTGCAGGGTCACACGGTAAATTTATATTTAATTTTTTTAGGAAACTTGTAAACTGTTTTTTAAAGTGGCTGCATCATCTCACATTCCCACCAGCAGTGTATGAGAGTTCCAGTTTTTCCACATCCTCACCAATAATTATCGTGTCTTCTTGATTATGCCAATTCCAGTGGGCGTGAAGCGGTATCTCATGGGTGACTTTCATTGCCTTAATGACTAATGATGCAGAGCATCTTTTCATGTGCTTATTATCCCATTTTTAAATTGATTTGTTTGTCTTATTGACTTGTAAGAGATCTTTATATATTCTGGATATACATCCTTTATCAGAAGTAATATTTGTACATATTTTCTCCCAGATTGGGGTTTATCTTTTCATTTTATTATTGGTAATTTTTGAAGCACAAAAGGTTTAATTTAATGAAGTCTGTTTTGTCAGTTTTTTCTTTTATGGATCACGCTTTTGGTGTTGTGTTTAAGAACTCTAACCAATGGCCACAAAAGATCTTCTATATTTTCTTCTAAAAGTTTTATAGTTTTAGCCCTAACGTTAGTTGGTGATCAGTGTCGAGTTCATTTTTGTGTATGATGGGAGGTAAGTACATAAATTCACCTTTTTGCAGGCAGGTATCCAGTGGTTCCAGCACTCTTGGAAAGACTGTCCTTTCCCCCATTGAGTTACCTTGGCACTTTTGTCAAAAGTCAATGGATTATAAATGTGAGAGTTTATCTCTGGATTCTCACTTCTACTCCATTTATCCATATGTTCATCCTGTCTTGATTAATGTACCTTTATAGTAAGTTTTGAAATTGGGAAGTGTAAGTTCTCCAACTTTGCTCTTTTTCCAGATTGTTTTGGCTTTTTTGAGTCCTTTGCATTTCTATATAAATTTTAGGGTCAGACTGTCAATCTGTCAATTTCTGCCAATTGAACTTTTGATAGGAATTGTGTTGAATCTATAGATCAGTTTGAGGAGAATTGCCATCTTGGTAATATTGAGTCTTCCGACCCATGAATATAGAATTCTCTCCGTTTAGTTCAGTCTTCTTTAATTCCTCTCAGCAATATTTTGTAGTTTTCAGTGTCTAAGTCTCGTACTTCTTTTGTTCGTTAATTTTTAAGGTCACTGTTTTATGGACTTCTGCTAAATTGAAATCCTGATGTTCTAATTGGCAAATAAAATAGAAAATTAAAGGAATAGAAGTGGACTTAACATACATAAATGATATTTTATGTGCAGGCAGATGATGTCATGGTGCCTTGTAGAAATGATCGGCTCACAGTGTCGAAAGTGGAGATAAGTGTTGAGAAAATGGAATTATTGAATGGCACACCAAATACAGGCATGTCCAGCCCAAAGGAATCTTTGTCGTATAGTTAGTACCATACGTATAAAAGCCAATAAAGCAGCAGCATCTGCCACAATAACTCAATATTTGTTGATTGAAATCAATTGTATATCATTTTTGTTTATATTTACTTGTAAATTTGTTTATATTTAATGTGTTATCAGCATGAAGAATTTAGACCTAGTTTTACATTTATTGGCCCAATCTTTTTTTTTTTTTTAAAGATTTTATTTTTTTCCTTTTTATCCCCAAAGCCCCCCAGTACGTAGTTGTATATTCTTCGTTGTGGGTCCTTCTAGTTGTGGCATGTGGGACGCCACCTCAGCGTGGTTTGATGAGCTGTGCCATGTCTGCGCCCAGGATTCGAACCAACGAAACACTGGGCCGCCTGCAGCGGAACGTGCGAACTTAACCACTCGTATTGGCCCAATCTTTTTTCCCTTTAATGAGTGTCTAGTATTCAACATGGGAAATCACTGGTTTAGTTTATTAGTTTGCAAAGAATTTTCAATTCACCATCTTATTGTTCTCATAGCAACCTGGAGCTTGGGTAAAATAAGGATTTTTATTATTCCCGCATTATACATGATGAAACTAAGATTCACAGAAATTAAGTGATGTGTGTAATTTTATACATACATCAGTGGCAATTCTGGGATTTAAAATTAAGATTGCAGGCTCCCAATTCTTTACTCTTTTTGCTACATATATTATTGATTATTGATCACTTTTTAACCCCTGCTAATGACATAAGAGAAATATAAAACTTTTGGGGGGCTTTGCAGTCTAGGTAGGGAGATAAAAGCCATGAAACATGCTGAAAGTGAAATTAGTGTAATAGAGCCCACAGCCCAGGCACTCAGCTCTCTTGGTGTCTACAGAATGCAGACAACTGTATGGACCTGGGTAAGTGAGTAGGAAGTGGGACCTGAACGATGCAGAGGACACTGTCAGGCAGCCCAGACCCAAGACACCCTCCGTCCCCCCTCCCCCCCACCACAGAAGTGAAGCATCCATTCCCCTCAGCTGCTGGGAATGTTGGCAGCTGACAGTTCTCATCTGAGACCCTCTCTGGGGATTGCCTGTGGCCTTGCCCAAGGTCGTGCCCCTTCTTAGGGGCAGCCCAAATCCAGTGTTAGTTGGTGCTAACACATACAGACGTGGCCTTCCTCCCAGCTTAGGTCAACTCGGAAGGGCCAGCCCAGCTCCAGAGCATCAGTGAGGCCGCATCAGAATTCAGCCTCCTCTCTGCCCTGTCTTCCTTCCTTTACTCCCTCTCGGGCTTGGTCCCCAGAGCACCCCTCCACCGAGCTCCTGCAGGTGAGCGCCCCCTCAGAGTCCGCTTCCTGGGGAACCAAACTGCACCAGACACCTCCCACTTTCCAGGCAGAGGAAAAGCTCGAGCAAAGGCCTGGAGGCAGGGACTCGCCTCGGGGTGCAGCAGAGAGGAAACAGAACACGGTAGTACCCCTTCATCCACGGTGTTCAAGTCACCCTTATCTTACTTCCTAATGGCCACAAAGCTCAAGAGGAGTGATGCTGGCAGTTTGGATATGCCAGAGAAGCTGTAAAGTGCTTCCTTTAAGTGAAAAGGTGAAAGTTCTCGACTTAATAAGGAAAGAAAAAAAATCGTCTGCCGTGGTGATTATTATTGTTGTTAATCTCTTACAGGGCCTAATTGATAAGTTAAACTTTGTCGTAGGTATGTATGTATAGGGAAAACGCAGTATAGGCATATAGGGGTCAGTACTATCCATGGCTTCAGGCGTCCACTGGGGGTCTTGGAACTTCTCCCCTGCAGATAAGGGGGGACGACTGTAGAGTGTTTAAAGAGCATAGAAGAAAGGGGCTGATGGCGGAGGACTTTGAAAGTCTTGATAGGGAACGCCGCAGGAAAGCCTTAGCTGGCCCACCTGCTGTGGATGTTGCCCAGTGAGAATACTGGAGCTGACCTTGACATTCCCTTTGTAAGGTGAATGTAATACACATCAGCCCTGACCTTTAACAGTGACCCTGTGACTCAGGCTCTGAAGCCTGAAAGGGGAGATTGGAATTTAAGATGTCCCTGCCAGCTTTCTACCTGAGTGATTTTAGAGCTTCTCTTCCTCATTTGGAAAATGGATATGTTTTGAGGATTGAAATATTCCTAATTTCAGGGGCATTTCATTGGTGTCATGTGACAGGAGGCTTCCATGGCCAAAAGAACTCTGGATGGTGCAAGGCTACACTTGGATAAATGGATTTCTTTACGGTAGGATTTCTCAGTCTTTAATATACTGCTGTGCCTTGTGGTCTCGAGGAAGGGATGTAATCCAAATTGTCTTACCTTAACTCATCAGGAAGACCTTTGCCATACCCGACACCTTCCAGGGAGCATCTAATAGGCTTGTGTGCTGCTGAAGTCATCTTGAGAAACCCTGGCCCATCACAGAGCGGGCAGTTAAATGTTAGCCTGGATTCTGTTGATCACCATGGCCTCCCTGCCTGACCTGAAACCAAGTTAGGAATTTCTCAGAAATATGTTAGGAATTCCCAATGACTCTGGTACTCAAGATCAATATGGTCTTGCTTATTTAAATTTGGAAGGTACAATTCACTTCAGGGATACCTCCAAATCTTGACACGCATCTTTTAAAGAATGACACTCTCTCAAGCCTTTAGATTGGGGGAAACATGGGTTTCCAAGGTGTGATCTCTCCTTTCGACTGGTGGTGGCCCCCACGTTGTGCTGAAGCATACGGTGGCTGCCTTGTGGGGATAGAGCAGTGTGTTGAGAAGGATGCTGAAGGTGTGTCTGGGCTGTGTGAGCGAGGGTGCTGTGATGGATTAGTGATGTCATCCATTGGACAGCATTTTCTGCCTTTATTTTAGGCCATAGTTAGTTATATGTTGCTTTACTTTTTGAAGACAGTGAGAGAATGAATTATATAAACCCTCTCAAGTGCAGTGTGTTCAAAACTAACTCAGCATCATCTTCTCCTCTAACTTGGGTCTGTGCTGGTACCCTCCGTCTCAGATAGTGGCAGTGGCCTCCACCAACGCACGCGTGACTCCTGCCTGGTCTTCATGTCCTATAACCAATCAGTCACCAAGTTTGGGCACTTGTACCTTCTAAATGTCTCAAATCGTTCCCCTTCCCGTCGAGTGACGCTCCTCAGTTCTACAAATGCCTTTAACTCCGACCCCAGCCACTACAGCCCCTCCCACCCGGCCTCCAGCCTGCAGCCCTGCTCGCTTCAGTCCCTCCCTCTGTCTATCTGTCTGCCTATTCAGGTGGGTCTCCTTCTCACATCCTGGAATGACTTCTTCAGAGTGAAACTAACCTCCTGAATTTGGCATTGGAGGCCTCCCATATCTGGGTCCTGCTGATCTCTGGTCTCATTTCTTGGTGCTCTCTGAGGCTCCTGCAGAACCAATGTGCTGACCTGCCTGGTCCACACTGTTTCTAGCTTCCACGCCTCTGCTTGTGCTGTGCCATCTGCCTGAAATGTTTTCTCCACCCTGTTCACACTGCTCTCCACCTACCCAGGTAACCCCTGCGCATCCTTGAAACTCCCCTCAGCCACCCCCCTCCAGAAAATCCTTGCTGACCCTCCCTCCCCCACGCTTGGGCAGGTGCCCTAACCAAGGATAGTGGGGGTATGTCTTATTTCATTTCTATTCTTTGTACCTATTAACATTCCTGCCTCACCTTAAGCACTCAATAAATATGTGAAGGAATTAAATATCTATAATGAATAAAACTAAGCTAAGAGCAGTCCATGGAATCAAGAATATAACTCATACTCGGGGAAGAAACTTCCTTTGCGGATTAAGAATGATTGCCACGCCTGGCTGGTGGGGTGGCCGGCGGGGTGGGGCAGGCCGCCCGTGAGAGCAGCCCTGAGCAGGTTCCAGGAGCCTTCGCTGTCGCTGAAGCGCCACGGACGCTGGAGTGGGTCTGCTTCCCGGGGAAAGAAGGGCACTCTGGGAAGTGCTTAGCCGGGTTAGAGTCATTTTCCACTTTTGTGTGGCCATTCTGAGCGTTTGCCCGTATCTGTACGTCCGGTCTGACTTTTTAAGAAGGCCTACAGTCTGGCCTGTTTTCCCCATGGATTACTATAGAAAGAACGCCTTCTTACTGCCGATTAGATCACACTTCCCATAACCCTGGTGACCCTAAGGTGAATTACAGAGCGGATTATTACTTCTTTTCAACTGAAGCTTCTTTATGACTACAGAGGAGGAACTGAGTGTACTGTCCCGTTATGGTTAAGTTCCTTATTGTCCTCCTGTCACCGTGTGCTGACTGTGCGCAGGATTCTGCGGGCTTGGCGTCGAAGCCTGTTGAGTGGCGTCAGGAGGGCAGCCTCCGAGACTCCCCGAGTGCCTGCATTGCGTCGTCCTCCTTGCGCACACCCCCTGACAGCGTGCCGCGTCCGGGAGGCCTCGCTGAGAACACAGGTGTGGTCCCCTCCCTCTCTCCTGGATGGTGAGACCTTCAGCAACTAGTCAGCTGAAGGCTCGACATACACCCGAAAGTCAGACAGACCACCCCCTCGATGGTAACCAGCGACAAAGCGTTTCCCAAGTCCGTGGGAGACCGTCAGCAGGACAGGAGTGGATGAAGGGCGACTGCGATCGAGGGCGAGATGATGCGAAGTACAGAAAGCATGTCCCGCCGAGGCGGCACCTTCAGTGCTCCTATCCCACGGCCCCAGTCACAGTGCTGTGTCTAACAGTGGGGTCCTAGGGATAAAAACCAGTTGAAAAGCTGTAACTAGCCGGCCAGGTGGCGCAGCAGTTAAGTGCGCACGTTCTGCCTCGGCGGCCCTGGGGTTCGCCGGTTTGGATCCTGGGTATGGACGTGGCACCGCTTGTCAAGCCATGCTGTGGCAGGCGTCCCACCTATAAAGTAGAGGAAAATGGGTACGAATGTTAGCTCAGGGCCAGTCTTCCTCAGCAAAAAGAGGAGGATTGGCAGCAGATGTTAGCTCAGAGCTAATCCTCCTCCTCAAAAAAAAAAGACAGCCAGGCAGTCTCTCTAGGCTCTGCCTCCCACTCTTTGTCCCATAGGCCAGTAGCACAGGGAGGCCGCCAGGAGGCTGAATGGGGCCTGGGGCCCTCACACGGATTCTTCCCCACTTGCTTTTCTCTTCCTGTCTCCCTAGGTGAGGCCTGGGGCTCAGGTTGGAGCCTAGCCCCCTACCTGGTACCCTGAGCTCAGGGCAGATGGCTCGGGTACCCCCTCCTGGGAGCCGCCTCTCCCTGGGCCAGCCGCTCTTGCTTGGGGTCAGTCAGTTACTCAGGGGTTTGAATGCAGGTCGTGCTGGTGACCAGGGTCGCACGCCTGGTGACCTGGAGAACTCTGCTGCTGGCCGTTCTCAACCCTGAGCAGACTCCAGGTAATCATTCTGTGAGAAGGCTTCTCTGGCCCCAGGAGGGCAACCCTAATGTTAATTCTGTAGTTGAAAGTGATTTTCTCAGAGTGAGAGCAAACTAGTTTTAGAATCGAGGTTTTCTGCCTTTCCTCCCCGTACCCACCTGAATCAGATACGGAACTTCTGCCGCTTAAAGATGGGTCAGGCGCCAAGATGAAACACTCAAAATTGTGATTTCTTCCTGTGAAAGGAAATGACTAAAATTTCTAAAAATTACAATTACAGACAAGTCATTCTTAAAGAAAAATATAGATGTGTATATATTTTCAAATGAGTCTATCAGTATAGAATATTTAACAATCGTTAGCTTTGATTCTGTCTGAAACTAAATGAATTTTACCCTAATGGGGTGGAGGTAGTTACTCAAGCAAAGTAACTAAAACCTGAGGAAAAGTAAGAAAAGAAGGGAAATATGTGCCTGTGTCTGACGGTTGGCTCAAGAGGCGTTCATGGAGTGACTGCTGGAGATCTGGGGATGGCCCGCCGTCCTAGGCGACGCGAGCCGGAGTTGAACCACGGCCACACAAGGACAGCTGTGGGGGTGCAGTGTGGGGAGTGCCCTGGGGGAGCCCGGAGCAGAGGTGGGGGTCTGGGGCAGGAGAGAGGTACAGGCGGGAGCACGGCTGTGGACTGGCGTCAGGGAAGGCCTCGCTGCTGGCGCCGCGTGAGGAGGGATCTGGAGAAAGGCTGGGCATACCTCACAGGCTCTCTGGGGCCGGGGAGTCCCAGGCAGGGCGGAGAGCGCAGAGGCCGAGGGCTGCGTGAGGCCCGGGAAGCTGGCTCCCTCGGCGCTGGAGGCAGATGGGAGAGGCCTCTGCAGGCTCAGAGCGGCGCTTTGGCTTCTGCTCGGAGCAGGGTGGAGGCAATGAGAGGGTTTTGAGCAGACCTGAGAAGCGCTGTAATCAGACGATCTTTTGTGAGAATCACCCTGGCTGTTCTGTGGAGGCTGGGAGGACAGAGCAGTGCGGGTCGCAGAGCTTTGCAGTGACCCCACTGAGAGACGGTGCTGGGTCAGAGCAGAAGGGTAGCAGTGGAGGAGCTGAGAAGTGGGCAGGCCCTGGGCGCATTTGAAGGTTCAGCCAAAGAGGATTTGCTGGCAGGTTGTGGGATGTGAGGAGCCAGGAAGAGTCAAGGCTGACCCCCAGATCTTAGGCCTGGTCCACCAGAAGGGTGGAGCTGCCGTTTAGGGAAATGGGGAAGACGTGGGTGGGAGATCCAGGGATCGGGAGAGGCCAGCAGCTGGTTTTAGGCATGATGAATTTAAGATGCCTGTTAAACATGCAAGTGTAAATGGTAGGCAGGCAGGCAGATGAAGGAGTCTGGAGTCCGGGCTAGAGAGAGAAGTTTTGGAGTCACCAGCCAAGAGCCGGGATGACATTTCTGAGAGGGTGAGTTCAGAGAGAAGAGAAACTGGAGGACTGCGCCTTGCATGTTCCAGTGCTGCGCGGGCCAACAGAGCTTGCTGCGTGATGGGGATGTTCTCTGTCTGCACCGTCCAGTATGATTGCCACTAGACAGATGTGGCTGTTGAGCACTGAAAACATGACAAGTGCAACTGACAAACTGAATTTTTTCTTATATTTAATTGAAATTTAAATAGCCACATGTAGCTAGTGGTTACCCTATTGGACATCACAGCTCCAGTGGGTAAACAGTGGGAGAGAGGAGGAGGGCTCAGCAGAGGACGGACTTTTAATGCAGGGAAAGCACAGGAGAGAACGTTGTCCTGGAAGCCGACTGTGTTGAACGTTGCTCATGGATCTAACATGAGGAAGACTGGGAATGGCTCTTGGGGTTTAGGAAGGTTGGCTGTTTCAATGGCATGGTGAGGACACACCCTACTGGAGGGTGTGCAAACGAGAATAAATGGGAGAGAGAAAGTGTGGACAGTAAATCTCGACAGCTCTTTCAGGGACTGTTGTGGTTGTGTAGAGAGTGTGGGAGTGGACGGGCTGAGAAACACGGAGAGTGGGCAGCGCCAGCACCAGGGCACAGGTAGGGCAAGTGGTCATGATTTACAGTGAGAGCAGTTAGCGTGTGTGTGTGTTTGCTGCAGCCACATACGTCAGCCTGGGAACAGGCACAGCGTGGCAAAGAGCTGAATTCATCTGCAGTTGGGATATAACCAAGCACGCGTGAAGTGAGAGGACCAAGTGAGATGGAGTGCGGGAGTTGGTGGTTGTGAGGATGGGCCGTGGAATCTAAGATGCAGAGCGAGGAGGACATATGGGGGTGAGGGCTGGTGGAAAGGTGGACAGCACGTGGGATGCAGGGTCTAGTGCAGTTGAAGAATTATTGACATCAGGGCACTGGAGAAAGTTAGCCGGAATGACAAGGTGAGGTGATTGGAGAACAGGAGGCTTGAAGATGAAACTTTGGAAGGCGGAAAGTTGGTGGCGATGGCGGGGTCAGGACGTGACTATGGGAGGGCATGTAACTGAGATAGAATGGAAGAAGAATGAAGTCAAGAAATTCACAGGCCAAGATATTGCAGGAATCATCCAGCAGACATGGAAATTCCCAGGCTTTATAACAGAATTCACCATGGAAAGTGACTCTGGAAGGCATGAAGCATCGTAACCTGGGGCAGGAATGGGTGACTGCAAACAGCAGGGCTAACTCGGGGGGCTCACTAGGGGTGGTGTCAGGAGACTGATGGTAGGAGAGTCAGAGCAGAGTGTTAGGGAGGAGGAAAAGTTGTCTGGGAACGAAAGAGTAGCAAGGAAGACACCTACCCATCCAACAGGCCCTTTGGCAAGAGGGAGGTAGGAGAGAAAACAGCCATCACTTGAAAGAGCTATAGGGGAGACAGTGCCTACACATTCCTGTTGGAGCAGGACGGGGAAGGGAATGTTCCAAGAAGAGGGCCCACTGGAAAGGCGGTGGAGGACTGGGGGAGGAGGAGGAGATGGGGCCTGCGAGGTGTTGTTCAGAGCCCTGTAGGAAGGCACGCAGGTCGATGACGGATGACGTGGGAGTTGCAGGAGCATCAATAGGAGCAAAAAGCCTCTGGAGGTAAGGCTAGATGGTTTCCAAGACAGACAGTGGAGGGGAAGCTGCTAGTGTCGGAGAGAGGGGAGGAGTTCTCGCCCAGAGCACACGGATCTCTGGGGTCTGTGGGCTGATAGCAGTGGGGGTAGGTGGTCTTAAGTGGAGGATGTAGACCAAGAAAGAAATCTCATCTAGAATTACAGAATGCCTCCAGGTGTCCTGTAGTGTCTGCATCTCTTAACCTGTGCTTTCTAAGCCTGAAGCCACTAAGCTTAAACTCATCACTGACCTCAGTTAGGTTCTGCTTCTATACTGTGGCATTAGTCCTATGCTGGAGCAAGAAAGAATGGGACAGTGTCAGGGCCAGCTTGGGGCCAGCAGCAGGTGTACGGTAGGTGCTTGGTAAAGGTCATTGCCCTCCTGTCCTCCTCAGCAACCTCTGAAATTTCGTTTCCTGTCATACTGAAGGAAGTTATGTCTTTCCATTGGTGTTTGCATGCCAAAAGTCAAAGATACTTTCTTCTTTCAAAACTGAAACTAATTCTCAAACTAAATGCCTGTATGTCTGGTTCCTCTCTCTTCCCCCATCTACCACCCAGGACCGGCTTCATCGATCTGTATCTTCTGCTGTCACTCAGGGCCCCAGGCTTTGAGGGGCCAAGCTCTTGGCTTACTGCTCTGCTGTTGCCATCCTGACATTCTTAGTTTTTGAACAAAGGGTCCCCATTTTCATTTCCTGCAAGGCCTTGCAAAGCGTGTAGCTGGCCCTGTGCCTATTCCAACCCCTAAAAAAACAAATTATGAGTAGAACATGACCACGGCGGGGTCAGGTCATTTGATTGATCATCCCATCCACGTGTCAACATTTCAGCAATGAAGGGTATTTGAAAATAATGAAAAACACTTAACTGTATCATTTGTAAATAAGAAAACAATTGAGTGACTCTAAAACTTTATGAACTCCCAATTTCTCAGTCGTTTTTTTTTTCAACAAGAAGAACTAGCATCACTTTCAGGAGGGTTCTTCATTTATTGTCATTTCAACTTATGTATTAATAAGTTGAAAATCTGAAAGTTATTCTTAACTCCAAGTGAAGCATGACCGAATTGTTGTCATTCATGGAAACAGAGCATTGAGTCCTTCTGTAGGAGCATTTCGCACCTGGATGTAGGAGCACTCTCACTGTCTTTACAGGAGGCATTGGTTTCCTTAGTGCGCACGTGTAAGAACAGTAGCCTTGGGCTGAGGAAAGAGAGGGAGATGACACTAGCAGGGCAGGGCTTCATTCCAGATGGACCTGTCATTTGGGGATGGTCAACGTTCAGTGAGTCTGGGAAGGTAGGGGCCTGCACAGCTGTGCCCTCACACCCAGATTGCGGTGCCTGGCGCTAGAGGAAGGGTCTGCCGGCCTTCTGGATTCAGCAGCCCCAGACCTGTACTCCTCGCACTGGGTCCGGCTTCAGGATTAGTTTTTCACCAGCACAGGGCAAGCAAGTACCTGCAGTACTGAAACGTCAGTACTTCTGCTGTGGAAATCACATCGGTCATGGTGCTGTAGGAGGGAATAGCAAATGGTTCTGCAGACAGAAGCATGTGGATAAGACACTCAAGCCACATCCAGCAATTCTCAAACGTTAGAATGCTTTCTGGAAAGCCACAGCCTGAATTTTATGTTATTGCTTGTTTTTAGCTGTTGTTTTTGTTTTCCTCTAAGAAAGCAAACATGCTCATTTTTTCTTTTTTTGCCTTTTTCCCTCAGCCTGCATGTCCATGGTAGGCAGACAAATGCAGAAGTACCGATCCTTCCCAAACCCGGTTCCCCTTCCTGCTGGTCATTTTCCATCCTTTCTTTTGATTAGAAAACTAGTTGGGGCACTTTATCATTCCTTAAATATAAGAATTCTCACCATTATCTGACCGTCTATCACCATCCTTTTTTGGGGTACACAAGTTGAGAGTATCAGATTATCTGCGTTTTTTGCCAGGCTATCTCCTGGAACCAGAAATCCACCACACAAGGTGGCAAACTGAGAAGGGAAAAAACACGAGGCTGTTTTTTTTTTCCTTACTAATTTTGAACTGGATTGGGGCAGTGGTCTGCTGGATGCAGGTTAGTGTTAACCTTAAACGGGCAGCTGTAGATGGCCATTTTGTCCTCAGGCCCAGCTGGCAGTCAGCCCTGCCCTGAGGCAGACCTGCAAGCCGAGGGTGCCTCTTGAGCCAGCCAAAACCACAGTTCACGGCGAGGAGGGAGATGCAGCCCAAAGGCCTCCCCGGGCTCAGCTCACAAGCTGGCAGCCAGCCACTTAGCTGTCCAGGCGACGCTTTACCCTGTCTAGAGACGAGGACATGGCCTCTAGACCAGCTCTGCTGCAGCCGTGAGTGGAACTCATACAGCCAGCTGCAGGCACGCTCCTACCCTGCATCCCAAGGTCCTGATGTGAGAGAACGCCAAGAATTTCATTCATTCATTCATTCAAATATTTGAACACCGACCATGAGCCTGGCAATGTGCTGGATGCAGAATGTACAGTGGTAGATGTGAGGCACACAGCCCCTGCTCTCTCCGGGAGCACGCAGTCTAGTGGAGCAGATTGACATTACAAGTCCCACGACCTAATAGTTACAAATTGTGGTAAATGCTAAGAAAGAAAACACAGTACGTTAAGCGAATTTGAGGCAAGACCTTATTTAGATTGGGAGCTAAGGAAAGTCCTCCAACTTTAAGCAAGAGAAGTTACTCGAATGGAGGGGGAAGGGTGTCCGGGATGAGACATAGCTCGTGCGAAGGCCCTGAGGCAGGGACAAGCTTGGCTTTTCCAGGGAACTGAAAGGCAGCCAGTGTGCCCAGAGCTAAGTCGACAAGATTGTGAGAGGTGCAAAGGAAATCTGGAGGGTGAATCAGAGCCCGCAGCAGCCTTAGGGATTTCGGATTTTATCCTAAATGTTGTGGGAAACCCCTGAAGAGTTTTAAGTCAAGATGTGACATAATCTGATTTATGTTTTTAGAACATGTTTACCCTCTAATTCACAAAGCGTAAGGCTGCATGCACTTCATTTTTTTATAACAATTTGGGAACTAAATCAAGCAAGTATTGAAACTATCAAATCAGGGCAGCCGTGAGTGAATGGTGCTAAATTTCTTTTAAAATGTTTCATAACCTTACACCATCTAAAATTAGGATTAAAGGTCCGATCGCCTCAGTTGTAGTGACAGCTCTGCTGGAGAAACCACTTTTGTCCTTTGGAAAATGAATTTGATTTTAAAAACCTCAAAACAAAACACAAGTAGCTTCAACCATCAGTGTGAGTTCCCACTGCAAAGGCACCGTGTGCCTCGCCAGTGGCCTCACACCCCAGTTACCCAGGAGTCAGGCAGGGAGGGGAGGAGGCATGGTGTCTGTGCATAATGGACCGTGTTTATTTTCCTAGTTTTGTGCTTTAGGTTAGCTTTGATTGAATGTCAGGAATGAAAACAAGCCAACACTTCTGTCCCTTCGGGTCCTCTCAGCTGAGGGAGAGGAGGGGTGGGAGTGAGGCAGACAGCTGTCCACAAGGCCCTGGACCTGGACCTGGACAGGACTGCTGATTTCTGTCTTGGCTTTCTTAGGAAGGGGTGGGAAAGCCCAAGCATGGAGAAGTGAACGCTTTGTCAGCCCAGCTTACGTGTCCGAAAGAGGCTCTCCTTGCTGCTTACAAAGGAAAACGGGGTCAAGTCTGGGAGTCTCAGGAAAGTGGGGTTGGTGTGCAGGTGAACTTCACTGCTGTGAGGAATCCATGACTGATTTGAACCCTTCCCGCCGAGAACGAGCTCACCCGTTGTCCATTGTTTGGAGCAGCATGGTTTCTTAACCAGCACCTTTTTATTCTGAAAGAATTTATTACTAGAAGATGAGAAACTTTCTTAATTCAACAGCTTTAAGAGAAAGCAAGTTAATGAAATCATTGAATGATATACTGGCATTATTATACTACTGAAAACTTTTTAGACCAGTGTTTGTTCTCCTGCCGTTTAGCAGCTAACATCATTTGAACGCCTCTTCTGAGGGCGAGGATGGGAAAGACCGTAAAGCCATTCCGTGTTGCTGCCGACTGTCCCTGACGTGCTGGTTGGAGAACACACCTGAGGAAGCCCGTGAATACTAAAGCCCATACATCGAATGGCATTTCAACACTCCTCTTGTATTCAGGGGGGGAAAGAGACCCAAGGACCACTAAAAAATTTTAATATTTCCTTAGAGATCATGTTAATAGAGTTTAATCATAAATTATTATGCCTCTGTCCTGCGTTCAGCAATGAGCTAGGGAAATACATCAGTGAATGAACAGATAGTTTTCAGAAAAGATATGCTACATAAATTGTTTCCCTTTTTTATCATTATTTTGCTTTGCTCTGTGAAATAATCTTTTGAAAATAGTAGCTCTTTCGTAATAAACTAAAATTTCATAATAAACTAATGAGCTAGTGGTGTTAGTTTTTGAAATATTTTTTCCGCAGTCACTGTAAAAAGAAATCAGTGTGTTGCCCTTCATTGCATTTATATAAGACCTTGAATTGAAATCTGATAGTCTTTTGCTCATATGCATGCCAATATATAATGTGATATTTATTTTGTTTAGTTTTGTTGTTGTTGTTGCTGATTTGGAAACATCATCATATGAAATAAACTTGATTTTAAAAGACAGTCATCTGGCAGCCTCAAGGGGGCAGGGCGATGAGAGTTTATGTGTTAACCCATTTTATAGAGTAGGGAAGACAGGCTTTCACATGGGAGGTAGCCAGAGAGAATTCACCAGTAACAGGCCAAGTGGAGCCAGAGCCCCAGAGATGGCTGAGGTTGTAGCCTCGGCGGTATTAGCACTAGTGTGACCTTTATACACTTTTATTACTGTAAATGAAGACTGTATTTATAATTGGTATCAAAATATCATTAAAATGTCAATAAGACAGTGGATCCTACTTTTAACATTATCTTTGTTTTCTAATCCTATTCAGTTTGAAATGGTTGAAAAACAGTTGTCCACTAGAGGTCACCTCTCTTCAAGGTGAGGGTCCGTCCCTTTCGCTGGTGCTCAGTTAACTGGGCTTTAAATCAGCCCCCACCACCTGGGAGGAAACAGCCTTTGCTCTCCCTGGGGAGTCTGCGTGTTGCTTTAGCTCAGTGCACTGAGATCCTGAGGACCTGGAGGGTGAAGGGATGCACCCCGTCCACAGACACACACGCATGCACACACTTGGTGCTAGTCCTGACGTGGCCCCTCTTGACAAACCAACTTATTTTATTTGGAAAGTCTTGTGTTAGCTCTGGAAGGTTCATATTACCTTTCGCTTTTTCTGCCACTGCTTTCTCTGACTCCAAAAGGCTGGAAAACAGAGACTAAAAGAAATGGTCCTTAAGACAGTGACATAAATTTGGGATGAAACCACGTAGATGTCACCCAAATTTATGAGTCAGTTACTATTTTTCTACAGTGTGTTAATTTCTGTCGGCATTGGTCAGAAGATACTATAGGGAGAGGACCAGGACTGTGCCAGTAAACAAGCACTTTGGGGGATCCTGCTGAAATATGAACCATCTCGTTATTGCAGAGGGAGGGGAGGCTGCCGCTGGAGCACCGCCTGCTGCACGATGAAACCGTGTCGGTGGAAAGCCCGGGTCCAGGCCGTGTTCTTAGAGGTTCGTTGCACCCGTTACGTGAGCTGCTAAACACCTCGTCCTCCGCCTCCCAAAACTCAAATTGGAAATTGGAGAGTTCTGAGATGTGAAGATAATTCAGAACACAGCTACAAATGGGCTTGTCTGGGAGATTTTGGGCTTTTGGAGGAAAGTTGTCCTATAAAGCTGTGGTAAGAAGAGTATAACATTTCAGCCTAAATTGTAGGGATTTATTTGCTCATATCTCTGCAAGATATTTCCCTCCACCCCCTTTTTTGATCAGCATATTAATTTGTCCTGCCAGGTTAAGTAGTCTTTTATAGTCCTCACAACTGAACTTGTAAATGTGTCCTGGACCACGAAGGTGGTCGCTTTGTACTGGTCTTGCTGAAATTCATGCCTGTGCCTGTTCAAGCAGAAAGACGATCCGAGTTGCCAGGGGCCGGCGCAGTTACTGCCAGCTTTGGGCGCACATCTGCTTGGCACTTTCTCTCCTCCAGCCGACTAGGGGGATGGTGCAGCGACAGGCAAGAAGGGCCGGTTCTAGGCTGACGACCTAGTGTAAGTCTGGGTACCCTGTCTTTTCTTGTTTATAATAAGAAATGTGAGCAGTGGCCATATGTTGTTAGTAAATCAATTTTGAAATAAATTTATTGCTTTGCTTTCAAGCTTCTGGATATGTGTAATGAAAAATATCCAGAGATTGCAGCATAAGCTCTTTTTTTTTTCCCAAGGAGGATTAGCCCTGAGCTAACATCTGCCAGTCCTCCTCTTTTTTTCTGAGGAATACTGGCCCTGAGCTAACATCGGTGCCCGTCTTTCTCTACTTTATACGTGGGACGCCTGCCACAGCATGACTTGCCATATGGTGCCATGTCCGCACCTGGGACCCGAACCGGCGAACCCTGGGCCACCAAAGCAGAATGTGTGTGCGCACTTAACTGCTGCGCCACCGGGCTGGCCTCAGCATAAGCTCTTAAAAAACGCTATTGCCCTTTCCAACTACTAATCTGTGTGAAACAGGATTCTCCAGGCAGCACAATCAAAACAAATAACTGTAAAAATACAGGTGAAACAAGACTATAACTGACATCAACCCTATTTTTAAATGTTTGTGTATAACAAAACCGCCTCATGTTCTCATTGAAGGATATAATAGGTAAACATTATAAATTTGAACTAAAAATTTTATATTTGATTGAAAACACTGTCGATTGTTTTGCATATTAGTTTTCATTTTAAAAGCAGGTTCTAATACTTAAAAAAAGAAAAAGTGACAACTGTTAATTCACATTAATAGTTTGTTCAGGAAACTATTTTTTAATATCTGAAATAATAAACACAAGTGTAACTGGGGTCAAAATCGTCAAAACTTCTCAGTAATTTACATAGTTTGTAAGACTCTCAGGTAAGTATCTTATTTATAATTACAAGGATAAAAAAGTATACACTATCTCATTTTTATCCTTCTCTCACTCCCCATTTCTGGGCCTCAGAGTGGGTGGAAAGAAGCTGTGGGAACATCCTGCTGGCGAGCATCCTCTGCCGCTCGGGAAGTGCCCCTGGTGCAGGCTGGCCTCCAGGTGCACACCCGGCACTCTCCCCCAGAGAGCACAGACCAACTGAAGATCCTCAAATCAAGTTCATTGAATCAACTTAAAACACATGTCAAGAAGCAAGAGGAAGAGAAGGAATGAGCTCATAGACTTAGGACACGGGTGGGGCTGCACTGCCTGAAACTTAGGTTATGCGATATCTTTATGTGCAGCCTTTGTGCCACAAGTGCCCTCCCTGTCGCTGATATGGTCACGAAGCAGAGTGGAGGTTTGAGAAAGGAGGCCCAGTTAGACAGGAAGGTCTAATGACTTGCAACTTGCTTTATCAGAGACACAGTGGCAAGTCCCTCTGGCTTCCTCTGCGGCTTGCCCCCTGGCCTGGTGAGCAGCTATGGGTTTATTTGCATTTCTTGAGCAGAGGACACATAGGGCGAGAATGGGCGTCAACAATAGGCAGTCAGTGTACAATGTAACGAACGTTGAGGGCCTCAGGTTATTTAGTGTGTCATGAATATTAGGTGCTTCCTTAGTCTTCCCATTTCTTTCTATACTCCACACCCGTGCTTGATTCAGGTCTGACACATCTAGGTTACTAACTTGTTTATTGATACTTAGCACATCTCTTGAATTCTGCCTGTCTTCTTACTCATTGTCTAAATCTAATACATCTTAAACATCTCACATATGTATGACAAGCTACTACATATTCATTATCTGTACTTAACACATAAGTTTCATCCATCCCATTTGTTTTTCTTGTTCTTCCGTAGCATCAGTTGAATATTCTGAATACAGCAACACTCCCTACAAAATCCCTTGGAAAAGCTTTCCCCCATACTGGCCCAGCCTCTCTGAGCCCACTCTAGCCTGCCTCCTTCTCCTTGGGGTCACCTGCTGCTCCTTCAAGGATCCAGTCGAGGATACGCACCTCCTGGTGCTCCTGCGTCTTTCGCCTCCTTGCTCGGCAGTGCATTGTGACTTCCTCTCCACACCTTCAGTGCCGAGTCGATGAACACCCATCTTGTGCTCCTCATCTGACTCTTCCAGGACCTGGTCCTTCAGGGATTGTCCACCGCCGTCGTCAGTCTCTCCCTTCTCGCTGGCTCCTTCCCTGGTGACCGCAGACACGTTTGGGTCTCCCCTATCTTAAACAGCCACAACCACAGCCTCTCTGATTGTTTTGCAGTCAAGCTACCACCCTAATGCTCAAATTCATCCACCAACTTCCTTACAAACTGCTGTCTACTCAGTCCCTCAACTTCTTAACCTCTTATAACCTGGCTTCCACCCCTAACACACTGCTCCTGAAATCATTCTCTCGAGGGAGACTGACGAATTCCCAACAGTCAAAACTAATGACTTTTGGTTGTAGCTCTCTTTCAGCCTGTTAGTCCTCTCTGCTTCCTTGCAGTGTTTGCAGCTGCTGAGCTCCGTCAGCCTCCCCCTCTCCATGACCCCTCGCTACCTCGGTTTTCAATTTCCTCTCACCTTGTGGACCACATGCCCTTTGCCTCCTCTTGCCTTCTAAATGCAGGCTGTCACTAAGACGATTGTATTAGTTTTCTATTGCTATGATAAAAAATCACCCCAAACGCAGTGACGTAAGTCAATACAAACTTATTATCTTATAATTCTGGATGTCAGAAGTCCAAAACGAGTCTCCCTGGCTGAAATCAAGGGGTCGGCAAGGCTTCATTCCTTCTGGAGGCTGTAGGGGAAAATCCACTTCTTGTCTTTTCTAGCTCCTAGAGGTGCCCGCATTTCTTGTCTTGTGATCCCTTCCTCTGTCTCAAAGCCAGCAACACCTGGCTGAGTCTCCCTCGCTCCGCCATCTCTCTAGTTCTTCCTCTCTGCTGCCTCCGTTTACCTTATAAGGACCCTGGTGATTACATTGGGCCCACCTGGCGAAGCCAGGCTACTCACCCCGCCTCAAGGTCATCTGATTAGCAACCTTAATTCACCTTTCTGGGGTGAGGATTAGGATGTAGGTATTTTGGGGAGTCATCATTGTGCTTACCACAGGGATGTCTGTTTCTCATCAGCTCTTGCCCTACAGCCTCTCCCTTAATCTAGCCTATTTCTACAGCTTCAGCTGTCCTCTCCCTGCCGAAGGCCCCAAAGTCCACCCATTGGGCTGACTTCTCTTTTGAGCCCCAGGTGCCTCCTGCACCTTCAACTCCAAACTTCATGGTGAAAATTAAAAGCCCTCATCACTGCAACCCCATTCCTCAGAGTCGGCTCCTCCTACTGGGTCCCTGTTTCTGTTCACAGCACCATTTTCACTCCCACCGTGGTCTCAGAACCTCACGATGCCCTGTCTTGTTCACCTCCCATGTCGATCACTGGCTCGATGCCTTGAGTTCATTTTTTACATCGTTTCATGAAACGCATCCCTCTGTCTTTTCCTTTCCTTTCCCACCATCACCTCCATCCTTTGGGGCTCTATTCCCTGGACTGTTGTTATCGCCTTTAATTAGGAGAGGGGAAAAAAATCCATTTCTTTCCTCAGCACTTAAAAACTATTTTACATGTTATTCTTGTTTCGTCTTGTCATCAACCCAGTGGACAAAGAATTAACATCCTTAGTTTATAGATGAGGAAACTGAGGCTAAGAGAAATGAGGTAACTTTCTGAAGGTCATAACCATTTATTTGGAAATATTTATTGTGAGCCTATTATATGCCAGGTACTATTTCAGATGCTGGGGATAACAGCACTGGATACACCAACCAAGACCGGAGTTCTAAGGAAACTTACATTAATCTAGAAATAGAACAGACATTCAAGAAGTGAACGACCACATGAACGAGATCCTCAAGCCTGGAGTTCTCGCTCCTGAATTCCTAAAGTGCAAACAACAGCGGCCCTTTGGAGGCACTTAATTCACTGGTCCTCACGTTCGGTCCATCTGTATCCTGCCTGACTCCTCTCTCCCAGCTCCCGGAAGGCACAAGCGCGTCTGCACGTGGCACGTAGTAGGAGTTGGCTGCCACTGCAAGGGTGTGAGGCTCAAGGGGCGTGTGAGGAAAGTGCTCCGTCCGCTGTGAAGACCTTGGCGCAGGCTTGTTGCCGCAGGTGGGGCCCGCTGTGCTCTTCTTCGGGCGGGTTATTCAAGGACCTGGTTTCCCCTGCCGTGAACAGGATTCATTTTCCTCACAGTTCCTTTCCTTCCGTTAAGAATTCCTATTCTTCCTATGAAGAAGCACAACTTAACGCTATGTAAAATGTCTACCTGCTTTTCCCAAATTCCTAAGGAAAAGCTTAAGAGGTATTGCTGAGGACGATGACTTCCCTGCTCATCCTGCCCAACCCCAATAACTTTTTTTCCTAACGTTTCATCATGAACATTTCAAACTGAAAAGTGTTTAGGTAAAACCCATTTATGCACCATCCGGACTCTACAATTAATGCTTTACTCAACTTGTCTGTCACAGCTCTCCTTTGACCCATCCCTCTATCCATCCATCCATACATCTCAATTATTTGATGCATTTCAAAGCTGCAGACATCATTTACCCTCTCCCTAAATCTTTCAGCCTGCATAGTATTAACTAGAGTTCACAATTTAACCAGATCTTTTTTATTCTTTTGAGGTAAATTTCCATATAATGAAATGCATAAATTTTAAATATTATTCAATGAGTTTTGACAAATGTATACAGTTGCATAAGCCAAACCCTTATCAAGTCATACAGCTTGTACCAGAAAGTTGCCTGTGCCCGTTGCACGTCAGTCTCTGAGCCAGTCATTCACTTTTGACACTGTGCTGGGATGGCCTGCGGATGTGACTTTCTACCACTGTATCTACTGTCCAGAAACCCCCTCATTCTGTTGCTATTAATTGCCACAATTGAAAACAAGTACTTTTCTGGACTCAAAGACACAATAGATTGCTTGGTGGCAGAAATAGGAATAATAGCTTAATGAGGAAACACTCTAATTTTTCTTCCTTTAAAACATACCTTGGATCAGACTTAGGTAGAACCACAGTGGCAGCCTTGCTCTGACTTTGTGAGCGATTTTGCTTTCCAAGCTGGTCTACACTGGCTCAGTCAAAGGAGGTTTCTTTCTCCAAGTCTAATGAGCCCTCATTGAGCACTGTTTTACTGGGCACACTTCCAAGTCCTGCATCTAGAGAATCATGGAGCTTCCCTTTTCTTTTTGTTTTGCAGCATTTATGTTCTTGGGCATGTCGTAACTTTCTTAGGCCTCAGTTTCCATATCTGGAAAATAACAGTGTCTCTTTTGAGGTCCCATCTAAATCTGAAACCCAGTACTTTTTATGGGAAGGGAAGTTGTGAAGACCTGTGAAGAAAAAATAATCTCTGTGCTACATAAACCATACTTAAACAGTTCGTCAATATTTTTTAGTCCAAAAATAGCAAATGTTATTGTAGTTTGGCAAGTTATTCTAGCTTAAATGTTCTTGGAGCAGCTGGTTTCTGTTTAAAGTTTTTTGTACTGGCAAATCATAATTTAAATTGTAACACAAAGTCCTCTCCAATGAATGACTATAGAGGGAAACTTGCTTAATAAATTCCTGTTTTTAATCTTGTTTATCCCACTTGAGGCGGTTTTTGACAGGGTTTGGGACACAATTGTCAGAAGTCTGTTCTCCCCAGAGCCACCTCTGAGTCAGGTCCACTATTTATGGAACAGCAACTGTGAGGGCTGGGATCACGTTTAGGCTTTTTTTTAACAACACATGATAAACGTCTTTAGGAGCTTATGTAATATATCCCAGAGCCTGCAGTTTTTAGAAGAGAACAGAGTCCAGGAAGCAGCTTTTGGGCCTTGTTCAGCTTGAAGGCACATTCCTCAGTCTTAAGGTCATAGACTGTCGAAGGACTGACTTGAGAGAAGTTCTGACGGCCTTTGAAGTTAAAGCGTCTGTCTTACAAAGTAGGGGCTGTGCCGTCTGCAGCAGGCACACGACTTCCGTTTGATTTTGTTTGCTTTCTTGCCAGAGGAGCTTTACTTTGGCCCGCTTTTCCTTGCACATACTTAGGATTCCAGAACCTTCATCCAGGTGATTGGATAGCAAGTCCCTCCACACAGAAGTCTCTGTCTCCGACCTGTACAGATTACTCAGTGGGGCCGGATGGGGTTTGGGGTGGAGATGTGTTGCATTTTGTTGGAGGGCTTGCACTCTTTTTTCTTCACCCTATATTTAAGGAGACTCGCGATCTAGCTGAGGCTTCTGCTTCATTCATCAAGCTTTCATTGTGCCACCTGCCAATGAGCAGGCCTGAAAAGTCGTGCTCATATTGCGGGGCCTCTACTCTCTGCCCCATTCCAGGGAGAAGGGCCGTGAGCTCCTGCAGGTGCATCTCCAGAGTGCTGTTCTCTGGAGCCCCGTGAACCCGGGCCAAAACGCGAGCCTGTGAGATCAGAAGTCAGGCCTTCCCTGCCGCTCTTGTTCCCTGACTAGGAGGGCTGAGGCCACGCATGGGAGTGTCACTGGGGTGGCACTGACGTAGCAAACTTCTCTCCTGTTTGAATCTCTAATAGCGAAAATTGAGTATTTATAAAAACAGGTTTTTCTCTTTTCAAGTAACAGACACATTGTTATACAATTAAAAACATATCACCAGCTATTCCTAACACGAACTCCCAGCATTCCTTGAGCGAGAGCTTGCTGTGAAAACTTGTCAAACATGTTGACTTCATTCCTCGGGCAAAACGTACCTATTTTTCTCTATCAGCAGTATAATGAAGACTGGGCGGTTATTAGCAAGAGTTTTTGAGAAGATAGATTGATTGAATAGCTTAAAAATAATATCCCTATTGAATTTTTTTAAAAGTTTGATGGCTTAAATTCAGTCAAGATTTTACTGAATACCATTTATGTGCTCAGGACCATTTATTAAGAATTAGCAAAATGAATTACCTGTGGCAACTGAGGAGTATAGATAAGGAAATTTTACTTTATTGTGTTTATTTTTTTAATTTTGTCATTTAAATTAAAGAATTTATAGACCTGGTTTTTCCTTTTTATATACCCTAAAATCCTAGAGTGGCCCAGAAGCATTTCAGAAATGGGCTTTTCCCCCCCAGAAACATGCAGGGTCCAACTTAGGTTCCTTTGATTACTGTCTGCAAGTCCAGAATTCTTTCTGTTACTGTCTGTTAGGTAGAACGATCTGTTTCTCGGATCATATGTGCTATACTGGGGGTGTCTATATAGTCAAGCCACAGCATTGGGTAATTATATATATTACATATATATAAGGACTTATATATATAAGGATTTATATATAAGGCTTATATAAAGCCTTTCGAAAAGACTTGCAGTTTAGTTTCATTTTCATGAAATGAATGAATTATACTGACTTTAATAATTTAATAAGCTTTCTCACTAAAAAAGGTATACGAATAATTATTTCATCTTATTTCTATTTGACTTAAAAAGCAGCTAAGAGCCAAAAATAAGTGGGGAATCAAAAGAATTACAAAATATTTTTTGAAGAATGAAGACCCTCCTTTTACTTGTAAAGTTGACAAACACTTCAAAAACTCAACGCAGAAAACATCTGAATACTGATATTCAGAATGGATGCTCTTCCCTCTCGCATGTCCCAAGCTCCGCACGGATCCCTCAGGCCCCGTTTTGGCAGGCACCGTGCAGGAGCATCTGTGGGCAGGGAGGATGCCGCGGGAGGCTAGCAATGCCCCGCTGCAACGTGGGTTCGTGTCTGTCTCTCTCCGTCTCCCTCGCTGGCCCTTTTCCCCTTTAATGAGGACTAGAATGTTTCCACATCAGTTCACTGCCTTCATAAAGCACCAGAAGGTCACACCAGCCCCAGCCTGATCCTCTTCTTTGTGCCTGTAACATAATTGGCTGATTGTGCCGGCGACGAGCGCGCCCCCGCCCCGCCGGGCCTGGCTCCATGTTGGGAGGCTCGCGGCCGGCTCCGAGGAGGGCGGCGGGCCCGCTTCCCGGCACAGGCGGCGCCACTGCGCAGGTTGGTCGGCGGAGCAGCATCCATTTTCGTCGGCGGGGAGCCCCGGCCTTCCCAGGGCGTTCTCTCCGCCGGTGGGTGCTCCGCGCCCCGCCGCAGCCCCGCTGAGCAGTCCCGCTTGGGGTCTGCGCCCTGGGATGCACTGAGATGGTCCATCAGGAGAACTGCTCCTACCAGGTGAGACCTGCAGCCTCGTGCGAGGCCGGCAGCCTTGGGGGAGGGGCCTTCGCCTTCCAAAGCAGCAGGTTGCCTCTGTCTGGATTTTCAAGGGATTTTGCCCTCCTCCACCCCGGGCCTTCATCGCATACAGTAGCTGAATTTTAATTAGGTTTTCTGGGGCGTAATGGGGCAGAAAAACTGCTTCCTTGGCCTTTAAAGCGTATGTGAAGTCCACTGAGGTGATCTGTGCTGTGCGCGCACGTTCTGTATGTCGCTGCAAATACGAGGAGCTGCTTTGAACTGTAATTGAATTTAAGGGGCTTCGGAGAGGGAAAATCTGGTCGGGATTTCACAGCGAGAACGTTGGAAATATGATTTCTGCTTAGCGCGTACGATGTGAGTTGCTTCACATCCAGTTTTGGGGATTTTCTGTAAGGAGATTATGTAACTAGGAATAATTGATCTGAGAAATTTTCAGAGATCAGCCAGCATGCACTTGACGTTTAAAGTTGCGCTTGTTTGCCTTTCTGAACTTACTTTTACTCATATGTTGTCTTAAATAAGAATTAAGGTACCAACATGCATAAAATACAACAAATAGAAAAAATTTTAGTACTATATATTCGTCCTTGTGCTAATTTGCCGACTGGAGTTTTGAATTAAACAGATGATTTCAAAAGACCAGTTCTAGAGTGTTCATCCGCCTTGCTACCATGTCCGCTGTCGAGGTGGCATTGAAAGTGTCCTTATTGTGAACAGACAGCGAGAATGTTCTCAGAGAAACTGCCCTTTGTGGCAGCCAGCGTGGCTAGTCCCAGTCCTGGATAGTTAATGTCGGGGTGTTACTCAACTGATGGAGTTTAGAGGCTCTGAGACCAATTCTCCAGCTTAACAGCAAGCTGCCTGAGACGAGCAGGTGTTCTCATAAGCTCAGATTGCACAGGGGTAAATGTTAAATGTACTATTTTGCCTGCACACAAGTCTCAAGGCAGTGGTTTCTCAGTTAAGTAAAATGTGCCTATATCATATATTTATGCACTTTTTTCTCTGTTTAATAATTGGAATTTTGTATTGTAGACTTGTTTTGTAGTATTTTCATTTAGAGTACATTTAGGTCCACAGATCCTAAATATCGAGGTTTACGCTTCACAGGAATTCTTCCCATGAGAAAAGGGTCAAGATGCTGAGGAAACAACCAGAACTTCACTTCCACATAGTACAGAGTCTGGGAGTGGAGAGTGGCAGCCATCCACGGAGACCTGACCAGTTTAGGGCACCGCTCCAGGGGCTGCGTTACTGTCATAATTAAGATGATGTTTCTTCTCTCTTTTCAGAGAAACCATGTAATTTAATTTTTGAAAGGCATGCTAGTATAAGATTACTCCCTGTATCTTTTCATTAAGTTGAACATAAAAATCACTGTTTTTATAGGTCAAAAATTGGCCAAGTATCAGCAGTTTCATCTAGAGAGGAGGTATTTTGTTGGCCTACTGCTTCTTCCAAGGGAAGACAAATGGATTTCATTTGATGTGAACTACGATATACCACACCACCATTGTGTGTAACAGTTTTGAAGTCGTCTTGCTTATTTTCATAGTAACATGAAGAGCCTTAGGCCTGGAGTGGTAGTCGGTCGGTCCTGCTTTTCCATGGGGTTTTGTAGCACAGCTGCCTTCAGGTGTATGTTCTTTTCAAACGCTTCCTCTTTATTCATAACTCAGCAAAAACAAAAGCATTAACCTTGAAGCCAAGCCTCAATTCTGCTTAGAAACCTCAGCTTTAGAGCCCACGTCGCACCACGGGCGCTTGGTCTCAGAAAGGGCGGCTTCTCTGAGTTGCGCGGCTTGATGTCGCCACCGTCGCTGGTAGGACCCACGGTCTGATGTTCTCTGAGACCTCCCCTTTGTCACACGAGGCCTTAGCTATTTACCTAGTTTTAAGGAGGATAGTGTAGCGGTTAAAGCAAATTCCTCGGTTAGCATTTTTAATGAGTTGGTAGAATTTATTTGTAGGACTCATTCCTTTCCTCCCGTAAGTGTATATCAGGGTTTCTTAATGGAGAGCCCACGACTGAGGCTTCAGGGTCCTTCCCCCCAAAGTTAAGGCACGTTTTGGTGCCTTTGTCTGGATGCATATTATTGTTACTATTGTTATCATAATCGTCATCATTATAGCAGTGCTGGCCTCCTCACGGGTCTCTGGCTGCTGCCTGTGCCCCCTTCTGCAGTCTGTTTTCAACACAGTTTCCAGAATGATCTTTTGAAACCTAAGTCAGAGCGTGTCACCCATCCCACAATTCTCATCAGAGGAAAAGCCTGCGTCCTCCCGGGGCCCACCGGGCCCTGCGTCGACTTGCCTCTGATGCCTGGTGGCCTCCTCTCCCCCATTCTCCCTCCCCTCAGGCTGGCCTGGCCCTGCCCTTGCTGTCCCTTCTCCCTGGCACGTGCTTCCCCCAGAAATCCCTGTGAAGGGTTGCCAGATTTAGCAAATAATCTGCAGTATTTGGACATGCTTATACCAAAACATTATTCACTGTTTATCTGAAGCTCTGATTCAGCTGGGCACCTGTGTTCTGTCTGTTGGTTACCCCCATGGCTTCCTCCCTCACTTTCTTCAGGTCTTTGGTCTGGTGTCACCTTCTTAGGGAGGCCTTCTCTTGACTTACTGTGCCAACTTCCATGTCTGCAATTCTATCCCAAAGTTTCTATTGCACTTCTCTAATTTATTTTTATACTTGGCATTCATCACCATCTATGAGAGGACATATTTTTACTTGTTTGTTTATCTTCTGCCTCCCTCACTCCACGTGAGCTCCCTAAGGGCGGGGATCTTTGTTTGTATCCGTATGCTTTCCCAGCGCCTAGAACAAGCCCTCAAGAAATATGGATGGATATGCCTCCTCTGTGTAAAACTGGCTGAGAGAAAAGGAATCTTAGACACACTCCGGCATCGTGGTTTCCTGTATTTTGATAGCTGCTGTGGTGGCTTTCATTCTTACCCTCCGAACCATTAACCTGCACTGTTCTCGTGGTCTTTGGGTCAGATTGTCGCTAGTTCCTTGTTACTTTTCTCATCTGTGAAATGGGATTTTTCCTCGTTAACATGTGGGCATGAGACTTGGCAAGCCCCTGGCAGAGCCACCTCACTGGCACCGGGTCAGCTCCCATGCCGACACAGGCGGGCTCGGTGGAGCTGGGGAGCAGCGCGGGGCCCAGGCGTCGCCGCCCTCCCGTGTTGGTTGCTCGTGTGCAGAAGTGTGATTGTTTCCTGCTTTTCCAGAGAGGACTTTGAGAAAGAGAGTTTCGCCACCACTGAGAGCTTGAAAACCTGTTTGAGGTGTTGGGATGCTCTGTGCTTTGGACAGCGTGTCCGAGGAGGGCGGGTCTGAGTGGAGTCGTCAGGTGGAGCGTCTGCAGTGGTTTAGTTTTAACGGTCCCCGTGTCGTCGTCCTCTTGGCACTCCTCTCCCGCTGGGGCTGACGTCGTTCCGAGGCACGCGTGTCGTTCTCGGTAGTAGCCAGGAGAGAGCCGTCGCCCTCCATTTTCCAGTCTTGGGAGGAAGCCAGTCTCTTCAGGAACAAACTTTGCCCACAGCTTCAGGCTGGCAGCCTTCAAGAGGCCAAATTCTTCTAAATGGTTTCTGATAGAAAGCTTTGAAATATTGTTAACTTGAAAGCACAGTTTAGGTCAAAAGGTCCATTTTGCTTAAAAGCTCCCAAACATTTTTTCCTGTTTCCCTGCAGTTGGCTTTGGGGATTAGTGTGTATGGAAAGACAGTGACATGCTTTCACCTCCTTTCCGTCGCCAGATTCCCGTATGCCCACCTCAGGTATAGACCACACCCTCACGTGCTTACCTGCTGTGGGAGTGGAGACTTGAAAGGAAAAAGGCGAAATGGTACGTGAATGCCCCTCATCTGTTTCCTCCCTCGACAGCTTAAGGAGGGTCCTCTTCAACACACAGCTGGCCTTGAGGAAGCACGGTACACGTCTTTACTGCTTCCCCTTTGGCCCCAGGATAAATTCCGGACCCTCTGCTTGGCGTTCAAGGCCTAACCATGATCTGAACCCTGGGCAGAAACACTCGTCCCTCCAAACCCCCCCACTCCTGCCCACTGCCATCAGTGCTCCCTCTGCAGTGGGGCCTCAGCGTGGTCTGGGTCCCACTCACGCACTGTTGACTTCTACTTGTTGCAGGCTGGTACAGCTTTCAAGGCCCAAATGCCCCCTCCTGCAGGAAACTTGCCCCTCAGCATCCTGCGTTTCTACTTCTGTTAGAGCCCGTTTACAGCTAGGGTCATGTGGGTCTGTCTCCCCGTTAGACAACAGCCTTCTGAAAGACAGAGATCTTGGCTTCGTTTCCTGCCCTACGCACAGAGTGTGTGTTCAATAAATGTTTGTTGGATTGAATTGCATTTTCTGCAGTTGGTGCCGTTCTGAGTCTGTAGGATCAGAATTTCCCATCGTAACGCCAGAGAGCTGCTCAGATCCGTGTGGGGCCGCAGGGAGTGCTGAAGCGGACCCCAGGACTCCTTGTACCTGGCGGCGAGCCGCTTGGCCAGTTGCCAGCATTTCAGACACCCCACGTGCCAAAATGGGGGACATAGTGTAGGAATAAATGAGTGAGGCTGACCCCCAGCCTTCCCAGAGACAGTGCGTTGAGAACATACTCTGTACCCACTTCCTCCCCAGAGACTTTCCCCAAGGTGAACCTCATGGTCTGTTCCCAAGCACTTTTTCAAAATACCTGTGGTCCATTGAGGCAAGTACTCATCTCTCAGCCGCCTTTCTTAATATATTGAATTTTGCAAAGTTTTAATAAACCTTTTTACCATATAGAGGGATAATTTTACTGCCTCCTGAAATGCCAGATTTTTCTTGGGTAAAATGTGTCAGCCTAATTGAAGTGTCATACCCAGCACATAAAAGATGCCCTATATTGGTCCCCAATGACAAAACTAGGGAGTATATAAATTGAAGTAATACTTCAAGATATTTTAAAAATTCTTGCTGGAGAAAGTAGTAAACAGCCTTCATGCCCAGATTCTAGTGGGTCATTTAATGGTTAACAAAGGAAAGGAAATAGATTCTATTCCTGTTGACGCAAGGCCAAGTGAGGGCTCATTTCCCGATCTCTCCTTCCTGTGAAGGAGAGAACAGGGTATCAAATTTGAGTTCATTTAAGATTCCACCCAATTTAAACCTGGTTTCATCCAGAGCAGGGAAAAATATGTTGACCTCAGGGAAAAAGGAATTTCAAAGCATTTTAGTGCACTGTTTGATACAGGCTTTTAAATATAAGTTCAATGAAACAATCATCTACCTTATTCTGTAGTTTTTTCGATTGGGAAATTTTTCCCCATCGTTAGTAGAGTTGGAGAATACTTTGTCTTCATTGTTTTGCTTGGTTATAGTATAGCTGTGTTTTGCCTTTGAGACACTGTGTTTTTCTGAGGAGGTGGTAACATATCTACCACCTTAAAAATTAAGAAAATAATTCTGCATGTAAATTCATCTGCACTTGTTTTTAGCCAAGATACCTGAAAATCTAATTTATGTGTTTTACTACAAAAGGAGCATAGTGATAAATGCCCAAATGAAAAGAAAAATCACTTCAAAAGGGCTTCATTATGGACCCGATCTGAAATAGAAATTCAGTACAAGCAGGTCACTCCTATTTAAAGTAGCACTTGGGGCCCCAGACAACATGACTCCAGCGTCAAGTGCTTTTAAGAAATAAGTATGTAACACACATTTTAAGCTACGCCTCCAGTGTTTTCTCCTGGTGAAGGGGTTGCTGGGGAAGGGAAGGAAGTGGGACCATCTCTGTGGTGCACACCTGTGCATACCTGACCTGTGCAGAGGAGAGAGCCCACATTCACACACACACAGTCTGGGTAACTGATCGCCGTTTCACATGCAGAAGCTTAACATTAATAGAGCCCCATCCCAGTGAGGCCAGATCCTGTTGTTTACTTACGTCCTCTGTACCCAGGGAAAACTGGAATCTTGGTGTACTGAGTATTCCCCTGTGCCCTATCTAGAAGCATCAGAAACTGCCAAGCTTCCTGAAATAGAAAGTACTTTGATAAAACTGCTTGAAATCAGAAGAAGATAACCATCAGAAAGGCCTAGTGACAGTCAGCATGGTGACAGTCACTAATGGGCAAAGAATGCTGAGAACATAGAGATGCGTCATGAGGGCGCTAACACAGGCCCCACTGGGACGCTGTGCCAGGCCATCAGCGAGACCACGGCTGCGTTTCTTGTCCTGGGTTTTCGGTTGGGCCTGTGGGCCTCGGTCTGTTTGCCATGGGTGCGTGTTTGCACTCTGTCCACTCCCAACACTTCCATCTCCTCCACCTCACACTCCCAAGGCCATTATTTTAATTTTTCTGACCTACACTAAAAAGTCCATTAAAAAAATCACTTGCATATTTTCACGGTTTATGTGGCTATCAGAATCCCTAATTGAAAAGCAAACCAAATTTAGGTGAACTTCGCACAGAAGAAAAAACAGCTTTTTTGGAAAGAGATTATAAATCAGTTGTCATTTTGTAAAGCACATGGAATTTGGATGTTAAGGCTGAAGGGAAGGCAGTGGGAGGCTGAAGTGTTACTCAGGAGGAAATGGAGTTTCCACCTGTGAATAGGAAAATCTACTGACAATGCCTAAGTAATTTCCCAGGAATGTGGTTGGTGCTCCCGGAGTCACTAATTTCCACCAGCGCCCGATAATGGTCATTTAAAAGCATTTGCTCATGTGACCAGTGTGTCTCGCAGTTCAGAGCACATCTTAACAGGAAACTGAAGCTTTCCATTCGAGTCCTTGAATTAGCAGAGGGGGTAAGAAGAAGCCCTTCCGACCTCAGGGACTGTAAGTGGCTCTGTGCTCGTTTTCTGAGGGAAGGCATTAGCATCTTGGCCCATGCTATGCCAGCGCAGCTCATTTCAGAGAGGGCAGTAGCAGAATGAGGAGGCAGGGAACATTCTCTGTAGGAAGGACATGAGTGGCCGTCGTCCCATTGTTTGTATAGCGGTTGCAAAACCACTAAATAATACATTCAGCTCACATCTTCCAAGGTGGCCTTTTGTTTTATTTTTTCCTTTCCTGTCTTCATTTGGGCTTCTTGGAAGTGAAATTGTTTACAGTGTTGATCCCAAGCATCTAAAGTCAGGGTCTTGCCACCAAATAGAAGGATAATGGCTTATAATGAATTATTTGCAAGGTCTAGAGCTGTGCTGCTAAAATTTAAGGTGCATTGATTAATCCTGGAGCTCTTTTTAAAATGCGGTTTCTGATTCAGCAGGTCTGGAGTGCGAGCGGCCAGTTTGCCTTCCCAGTAAACTCCCAGGTGATGTGGCAGCTCTGGTCAGAGGACATGCTTTGAGTAGCAAAGCTCTAGAAAACATTCAGTCTGCATGATAGGAAAGCATCAGCTGTTTTAAGCTGGTACAAGCTGTCCAGATGGCGGTGGGGCAGCTCCTCCTGGAAAGGGGCTGGGCTATGAGCCTGCTGAGCGCTTCTTTGAGGTCCCCCAGGGACCGCTCTGCAGCCTCTCGCATCCCGGTTCCAGGAGGAGGTGTTCTGTCACTTGCTCTATACTGTGCTTACCAAGAATCAGTTAGGACAGGAGTGGACCCATTTTTATCTTTTGAACGTACGTGGTTTCCACAGAAGATTTCAGTGGGAAGCACTAATCAGTGTTTCTTCTGTGGACAGCGTTTAGAGGGCACATTTTAAACAACACATACGAGCCTCCTCTGTCTGTGTTTTTATTCAGCGGCTCTTCATTGTCTACTTACCGTGTGTAAGGCGGTGTCCAGCTGCTGTGGGGAAAACAGGATGCATGAGCGCAACCCCTGCTCTCAGAAAAAGGCTTGCAGCCGTCAGGGCTGTTGGCAAGCAGCCACGGTGGTGCTGAAGGCCCGTGGGAGATGGAAAGGGGAGTTCTCTGCGCCGCGGGGCGGGTCCTGAGCACCCGTGGAGGCACTCCATTTCGTGCCCTGAGGTCTGGTCAGCGGGCAGCAGCCATCCGCGCTGGGCGCCAGGTGTGTCACGGGCTCTGCGGTGTATGGTGTGGTTACACACGTGCTGCCGGAATTCTCTCTCTATCCAACGTGGCTTTTAAAGGCTGTGCTCGATTCCTTTATTGTGTGCACTTGTTTCTTACTGAGGCAGCCAGGGGGAGACCGTCTAGCACGGCCGTGAGAATGTGGGCCACAGAAGCAGAGGGCCCGGGTTCAAATTCTGGCCTGACCGCTGACAAGCTGCCATGCCATGGACGAGTTCCTTCACTTCACTGAGCTCTCGCTGGGCTCTAAGATGCAATCGATAATACTGTGTACTCCACGGGGTCGCTGTGAGGACTAAAGACGTGCCAGAGGCACATGTGAAGTGCCGGGCACATGCACCCCTCAGTAAAGGGTAACTATTCTTCTGACGCTCAGACATGTCTTGTAATAAGATGCGCGCTTCCTCCACGTGGCAGAATTTAACATGCGCTTCACACCTTCACAGTAGAGTGTACTTCATTTGAACCCCAAAGCCTTTTCCTTGGGGCGCTCTGCGGTGCTGGGGGTGGCCCCGGAGCAGTTCAGGGCTCCGTGCCTGCAGCGTGGGAGCCTGCTCTGGAGCGGGGTCCTGGGGTCTGGAGCAGAGTGAGGCCGGGGCGGAGCCGTGCCCGCAGCGGCTGAGCTGGCGAGGGGCGCCGTGGCCTCGTGCCGCCTGGCCGGGCAGGCCGTTCTGCGGTAGGCCCGGGTCCGGGAGGGCTGGGATGCCGGCCGGGGGCCGCAGGCGGCGCTGCCCGCTTCGTGGAAGTGGGGCTGCAGCAAGCCGCGCTGAGATGCAGCTATGCCATGAGTCTCACAAATTGGATGTTTTAGAAAATTTGTGGAGAGAAATAGTAGACAACTGAATGTGAGCATGTCAGCAGAGGTTCAGATGCCAAAAGGCTGTCTTGAATGGCATTTTTTTAAAGAGTTCTCAGGTAGTTGGTTTCTGTATTTTGTTCAGAGTTTTTAGTCATCATCAGTGGGAGGGATGGACTGTGTGAGCTTACACTATTAGCTGGCGCTGGCACCTCCTTTGTAAGTATTTTTTGTAGGGTTGTTTGTCTTTCTATTGTTATGTTGTAAGAGCTTTTATATATGCTGGATACAGGTCCTTTTGTCAGAAATATGTATTGTGAGTATTTTCTACCAAGCTATGCCCTGTGTTTTCACTTTCTTTTTTTTGTACCTATACAGAATTATTTATTGTCTTGAATGCCTCATGGTAGCCAGATCCCAGAATCCTCAGGTTTGATAGATGTGGAAATAACTTGGATATATGTGGTGGTACACTTTTTTTTGTGGTAGTGGTTATATTTAGAGAGTATGAGTTTTTTGCTTTATTTTATTGAGATCATATTGGCTTATAACCTTGTGTAAATTTTGAGTGTACCTTCTAATATTTCAGTTTCCTTATAGACTGCGTGCTCACCACCAATACTCTAGTTTTTATCCATCACCATACATATGTGCCCCTTTACCCCTTTCTCCCTCCAGCCCCCTTCCCCTCTGGTAACCACTAATCTGTTCTCTTTCTCCATGTGTTTGTTTATCCTCCACATGAGTGAAATCATACAGTGTTTGTCTTTCTCTGTCTGGCTTATTTCACTTAATATAATACCCTCAAAGTCCATCCATGTTGTTACAAATGGAACAGTTTTGTCTTTTTATGGCAGAGTAGAATTCCATTATATGTATACATATGTGTGTATATATATATATACACACACACACTATTTCTTTTCTATCCATTCTTCAGTTGATGGGCGCTTGGGTTGCTTCCATGTCTCAGCTATTGTGAATAATGCTGCAGTGAACATAGGGGTGCATAAATCTCTTTGAATAGTTGATTTCAAGTTCTTTGGGTAAATACTCAGTAGTGGGGTGGCTGGGTCATATAGTAGTTGTATTTTTAATTTTTTGAGAACTCTCCATACTGTTTTCCATAGTGGCTGCATCAGTTTGCGTTCCCACCAGCAGTGTACGAGGGTTCCCTTCTCTCCACATCCTCTCCAACACTTATTTCCTGTCTTGTTAATTATAGCCATTCTGACGGGTGTGAGGTGGTAGCTCATTGTAGTTTTGATTGCATTTCCCTAATAATTAGTCATATTGAACTTCTTTTCACATGTCTTTTGCCCATCTGTGTATCTCCTTTGGAAAAATGTCTGTTCATACCCTCTGCCCATTTTTTGATCAGGTTGTTCATTTTTTTTATTTTTGACTTGTGTGAGTTCTTTATATATTTTGGAAATTAAACCCTTGTCAGATATGTGATTTGCAAATGTTTTCTCCCAGTTGGTGGGTTGTCTTTTCATTTCTGGATGGTTTTCCTTTGCTGTGTGGAAGGTTTTTAATTGAATGGCATTTTTGCTTTAGAACTCAGTTCTTGACAGCGTTGAGGTTAGTCAAGGATTCATGTTGGGAAATGTACTGGCCTAGTATCTGTGAGGCTTTCTGTCTCAGCATACAGAGTATAAGATGGTGTTGCTGAGTGGAGGCTTGGCCTTAGAATTCTTCTTTGGCCCGTTTCTCTTGCAAACAGTACCTTTATTTTTTTCAGTAAATAGTGGGTATATTTTTTAGTCTATGGCTGTAGTAATTCGATGATGATGAGTGTGTACACTTCTGTTTGCTTCTTGTACCAAAACATCCTCCAGCTGTGGGCCTTGTCCGTTTTTGTATGTAAAGCCAGTAAACAAAACCGAAAGCCATGGGAAAAGGGTAAAAGCAGCAGCAGAAAGGAACGCTCTCTTTTGTGAAAAAAACCCACCACTGGCTGAATTTTAAAGAAAAGTTGATGGATCTTTTTCTCTTGCCTATATTAATAGAACAAAGCACTGATCCTGGGACAGAGGGCTCCTTCTCTATGTTGGAAATAAATTACATCCTTATGCTGGGGCTTCTACCAGAAGATGAGACCTTTACGCCTGATTCTAAGAAATGATTGGTTATAGGAAAAAGAGTAAATGTCTGTCTTACAGGTTGCCTTTAAATTATCCTGTTTTCCTTTTGTCATGGGATACCCGGCCTGTCACTCACTGGTGAAGTCTGCATCTATTTTTGCCCTGCACTGCACCCTGGTTCAGAGTAAGGCTGTGGTGTCCTCGCAGAGCTCCTGCCCGCCCTTACGCCTGAACTGGGGAGCTGGGGAGTTGACCCAGCTTTTCCTTGAGAGGAATCCAGGCGGGGTCCTTCAGGGGAAGTGCCAGCAGACAGGAAGGCTGGGCCCTCAACAAGCCGAGTGTCAGGGCGGAGTGGGCCTCGGAGAACGGCAGCTGCCCGCTGCCGGAGTGCAGGACTCAGCAGGGAGGCCGGGCAGGGCGGCGTCTCTGGGACAGAGGGAGGGCAAGGACACGCACAGCCGGGCACACACTCGCAGCTGGCTCTCCATGTCAGCATGAACACTTACCACGGTGCTGGGCGGTGGGCACATCAGCCTGTCGGAATTCATGGGAGGCGATTTCTTAGGTGAAATTCTAAAGAGTTAAAGGATGAATTTGGACAGTGATGGAATGGATGACATCATGAGTCAAGAATCCCCGCTGGATGTGGAGGGGAATTATAAAAAGGTAAGAGGGAGGGCTCTTTGTCTGTAAACAATCGGGCCATTTTTCTAACTGGGAGAAAGAGCACCCTTGAGGAGGGCCAGATTGCACACTCAGTGGCCATTGCCGTGATATATCCAGGAAAGCCACATGCACAGAATCAGCCGCGTTAAGCGGGGGAGTTCTTCCCTTTGCTTGTCCCAGCTTGCATTCCTTAATGGATTGTAGCAGTAACTGGAATACACATGTTGATATTCAAAGTTGAAAAAGTTTTATTGTGCAATTAGTTACTAGGCAGGCTTTTTGTATAAAGCAGTAATTTCTTAAATTATTGACACTGTTGACAGTTCACCTGCAGTAAATAATTACTAGCATGTTTAACCCGTCTTTCTAAGTTTGATTTTTTTAACAAAGAAAAATACAAAGTTTTACTAAGAGAAGTGTGCGGTTTTAAAAAATTGATAAAGTATCTGCTAATTCTTTGTTTGCCTTTTCTTTTGAAAGTCAGTAAATATATTTTTGGAATGTTTTCTATGGTAATTGTCTGGTAATAACAGGCCCAAGTAAAAATCCCTTTAGTTATATGCGTGAGGTCATGAAAATAGACTACAAGTATATGCTTGTCTGTCCACAGAAGGCTAAACACGCCACGTCCTCCCCCTCATTATCCGGCCCGAGTCAGGGGTCGGGCATGGCACAGCACAGTAGCAAGAACAAGCCCTTCCCTCATGGACCTGGAGAGCAAGACCTCTTTCCCCTCAGAGGCAAACATCAAAAAATACAGTCTGCTGAAACAGTAAAACTTGCTGCCAAATGCTTAATTTGATCAAATATGTCACTTACTTTTTTCCCCACAGTGAGATGTAGAAAGAAGCTTCTATTTCGATAGATCCTTAAGATTAATAATAGAAAATATGGCCATTTATATCTTATATACACACTTTTGTGTTTGGGTCTGTTTTCAGTATGTACTTTATTCCTTAGAGCATTCACAGGAGTTTATGTTCTTTCTCCAGGAGCTGAAACCTACATATGTAAAAGAGGTTTAAATGACCTGTCAGGTGGCCCAGGGTGGTTTTTGTCCTCCGTGGTCCTCAAGAAGGGAACGAGTGCTGAGGTGCAAAGTGCACAGAGTCCTGAAACCCTGACACTCCTCAGCTGTCCCCTCCTGCCGGCAGCCAGTGAGCAGGCCTGGCTGGGACCCTCGGAGCCGGCTCCTACCTGGTCCAGAAGAGCAGGCCAGGCTGGGACCCTCGGCCCTCGGAGCCGGCTCCCACCCGGCCCAGCAGAGCAAGTGCACCACTCTCATGCCGCCTCCACTCTCAGGGCCAAAAGCCTGTCACAGTTTCCCTGTGAGATGCAAAAGTGTAGGTCAGTTTACACTTAGGGAAAACGAAAGCCATGCCAATGCTAACGCAACAACGATAATGTAATGACCACTGTAGTTTTACCCCACCCTGAAACTGGGAGAGACCCGATGCCTGGAGTGAGGGAACCGTGATGTGCTGGCAGCCTGACCAGCACTGACGAAAGCCACAAACATGTGAGGCTCCAGGAGTTTTAAAACATCACCACCAACTGAGCAGAGCTGCATGTGTGATCTGTGATCTACCTCAGGCAGTGGACAGCCACACGTGATCTTGAGGATTATGTCTGAGCGGTCGGTACAAAAGACCGTGAGATGAAACTTCTGGATGTGTGGGGTGCCCAGAAACCAGGCTGTGTGCTTCCGGACCCTAATTGTGAGCATCATTCTCTTGTTTCAGCTTTGTAGCTGCCTTTCTCAGGCAGAGCACTTTCAGATTTATGCATATCATGGTCACTATGAAGGCATTGATTGATAGTGTACTATGAAGGTACAATATTGATAATTTTATCAAGCACTCCTAGAGAATCAGGGCAACACAGGCTTTCTTTAAAGTATAAAGAATAGGAAAACAGTTAACTAGTATAAAAATCACTTTTCCCAATTAGAGTCTTCCTTTTCTAAGTTTTTTTCTCTGTTTTTGCTGTTTGCTTGACTAAGTAGAAAATTAGATGCCATAAAGCAGTGGTCTGCAGGCTTTTTTTTGAGCTGGTATCCATCAGTAAAATGTTTTTGAACCCATGCCTCTAATGTACATATATTTTATTCATAAATTAGACACATAAACCACTGTAAAAATGTATTATGTGTATAAAACATACCCACAAATAGATATTTTAGGGCCAGCCCTGTGGCGTAGTGGCTAAGATCTGCACGCTCCGCTTTGGCGGCCCAAGTTCATGGGTTTGGATCCTGAGCGTGGACCTACCCCACTCGTCAGCCATGCTGTGGTGACCCACAAAGTAGAGGAAGACTGACACAGATGTTAGCTCAGAGCTGATCTTCCTTAAGCAAAAAAAAGAAGGAAGATTGGCAACAGATGTTAGCTCAGGGTGAATCTTCCTCAGCAAAAAATAAATACATACACATACAAATAGATATTTTAAAAAATTGTCTAGAGTATGAGTAAAAATAAAAGTTTTAATAATTTCTTCTTTGGCCTCATGTCACTTGTCAAAAACAGCTGGAAAGAAGGTATACTCCTGCATAGGTACACTATAATGTCCTTTACCAATTGCACGCAGCACATGCATATAGGGCTGATTTTACAAGATTGTTTTAAAGTCAGACAAACAGCCTTCAGGGGAAAGGTAACTTTCCGATGACTAGAATTAGATTCCACCAAGGCGGAGGAAGGAAGGGAGCAGGCATCTGTTTCTTTTCCTTGGGGAAGGGGTCCCATTAAGGACCGCTGGCTGATTCAGTAGGAGGAGGAAAGCTGTGAACAGAAAGCAGGGCCTGGGGTTTATGAAGGAGAGCCTGCACCCTTGGCAGGATCTGAGGTGGGCGTGTTCCACCCGTTATTGGCCTGCCTTTCTGAGCCACCTCTGACCTTCTGGTAAAGACCTCACAGCTGGTGGACTTCGGGACCGCGGTGGCCGGCAGCAGGCGGGTCAGGGCCTGATTCCTTCAGCCCTCACTCCCCAAGAGCCCTCCTGTGTCCCTGGCGTTGTGCGTGGGGCCCGGACCTCGGAAGGGAGATGGGGCTTTCCCTCGGGAGCTTACGGCCCAAACGGGAGGCACTCGAAGCAGCTGCCATGGAGCTGGCACTCCTGGAAGGACGCTCGCAAAGCCAGCCCAGACCGCCTTGGTGCCCAGGAAAGATCCCGATTCCATGGATGGAGAGGGAGGAAGGACGTCAGGAAACTGACAGAGAAGACAGCAGAAGACTGGCTCCCACCTTGTCCCAGAGCAGAGCACACACAGGGAAATGGGCCTGCCTTCTGTGCCCAGGCGACTCGCAGAATAAGGAGCTGGGGCCAGGCCTGTGTCTTGTGAGCCTGGAGGACAGCAAAGCTGGCCCTACGCTCTGTTCCTCCGAGGTCCTGTCTCTTGCATTGTGCATCCAATTATGGTGAAAGATTAGGGAGGAGCCTGTGAAAAAATTCAAAGGCTGGAAGGAACAATATTTAAAGTGAAGCCACAGCTGCGCCTCATGTTTTTTTTAAAAGGTGGATGGAAATGACTGCTTGAGATAAACTGCAATAAACAGAACACAGAAGGCAGCTGCCATTGCAGACGAGGGCTCTGCCCTCCCCAGACCATTACTGAGGGAAAGCCTCCTCGGCCCCCATTAACCCTCCTCTCCCTGTCTGTGAGGGCTGAGTGCACACGAAGAGCTCTGTTAGGTTCCTGAGCCCTGGAGCCCCGCCTGCCTCCTCCCCTGGGGACAGTCTCTTCTGCTCTCTGGGCCAGGGGCTCCCCTTCCTTCAGGGGAGGAATCAGCCTGTTTGGTCTTCGAGGGGATAATGTGAAGCTTCTTGGCTCCTGGTTGAGGGTTCTTTCCGTGCTGTAGCGCGTGGGCACACCTCGGTGAGCCAGCATGCTCAGAAATGGGTCGTTTCAAGTAACCACATTTTCCAGTTATATGGTGTGTGAATCAGATCTCCATTAAAAAAAATAATCCATACATACACAACACTTGTGTGTGTGGTTTATTTTTTTAATTGAGATATTCATATACTATAAAATTCACCATTTTAAAGTGTACACTTTGATGGCTTTTAGTATATTCATAAGGTTGTGCAAACCACTACTAATTCCAGAACGTTTTCATTATCCCTAAAAAGAAACCCTGTGCCCATTAGCAATTATTCCCAATTCTCCTCTCCACCAGCAACCATTAATCTGCTTTTTATCTTTGTGGATTTGCCTGTTCTGGACATTTCTGGTCTCTCTCATCCTTTTCTACACTCTTCTCGCTAGCTTTCTGCACCCATCCCTTGGACCTTAACAGCAGCTACCATTTAATAAGTTTCTTTCTGGACTGGGCACTGTGCCAAGTACTTTCTATATAATGTTTAATCCTTAAAACAACCTAAGAGATAGGTATTATTATCTTTTTTCAAAAAAATAAACTGGGGCTTAAAGAGTTTCAATAATCTACACTAGTAAGTGTCAGAATCAGGATGTTTACTTGGCTCTTCTTGACCCCTGACCCTCTGCACTCCTGCCTCCTTTCTGCTCACGCGCCCGTGTCCCGCTCACCCAGATCCTCTGTGACGTGGGAGATTGAGGACACCAGCTCCCAGTGGTTGGTTGGGTTGGCTGTTTCCTAAAACGCAGGAGGTGTTTGGCTGTTGTGTCCTGGCAGTGACACTGAATGACTGCAATGGTTTGACAGGCTTCTAAAATGGCATCTGTGGGAAATGGAGTGTCCGGCTGTTACTGCCCTGCGTCAGTGCAGTGGTGCCCCATGCGAGGGCTCGGTCACCACGGCCAGCCTCAGGCCGAACACACAGCGCAGGAAGGCATCGAGAGAGAGGGTGACCAGATTCACATAACTTTTATTACAGTATATTGTTATAATCTATTATTTTTGTTGTTAACCTCTTCCTGTGCCTAACTTGTAAATTAAACTTTCATAGGTATATATGTGTAGGAAAAACAGTAGATACAGGGTCAGTACATCTGTGGTTTCAGGCGTCCCCTGGGGGTCTCGGTACTTATCCCCCGAGGAGAAGGGGGCACCGCTGTAGCCTCTGCAGGCCGTCATTTGAGAAGCAGAGAGCTCAGGATGCTGCCCACACGTCGTGTTTTGGATGTGCTGCCCACAGGGGAGGGAAGCATTAGTTTTCAGCTGTGTCCTTCCAGGATTTAGTGTTGGAACGCATCCACTCCAGTGGTCACCTTTGTGGATTCCCCCTGGGGCTCCTCTTCCTTCACCGAGGTTCCCATTCAGCCGGTGAGTGGTCCTGAACTTCGGCACCTAACAAAGGAGTCTGTCCAATACCTTTGCTCCCGTCCTTAACAACCAGGACCTTCAGGGTGTCAGGGACTGTGCATGGCAGCACTTCTGTCTGCCTGCTTCTGTGCATATCGCCTTCCTGTAGCATGAGGAGCAGGAATGCAGTCAATAGGCAAAACCATCCTCAGGACTAACTGTGAACAAACATGGCCATCCTCTGGGCTGGCATCCCAGCACCTTTGACGTTGGCCAGTTCTCACATGAAACAGCTGTCAGAAGGCCCTGACCCTAGAGGCCGTCCCTGTGGGGGCCCCTCCTGGACTTGGGGTTTCCAAGGCCAGCTCTCCCATGATGCTGATGCTGAGCAGGCTGAACCCAGGCCTCAGCATTGCCCAGGCAGCCCAGCTGACAACTCGTCCAGAGGACTTGTTTAGGCAGATCGGTGCCAGAATGCAAAGATCAGAGATTTCAACAGCATTACAGGAAAGCTTTCTGGATGGTTTAGTGTAAGTGTCTGAAATGGAAAACATCAAAAATACAGACTGAAAAGAAAATGTCCAGACTTCATATCCATTCAGTGATACAGTGGAAAGATGCCAGGTTATTTAACTTAGATTTCAACTAATAATTGAAAAGCTCTTCCCAGGGGATAAAATAAGATGCAAGAACTTGAAATAATCTGCAGGGTGCCGGTACTTACGCACTGACATTCAAAAGCGTACCATTTATTTTCTTATATAATGTCATTTTCATATTTTGATCTGTGACAAACCCATGGTTGTTTCAGTGAGAAAACAATTAGAAAGTAACATCAATATATTTGGGTTTTGTCTGATTTTGTTTTAGAGAAAATTAATAAAATCTGCCTAATGAACAAATAAGTTCTGTGGTTCTGGTTCCTGGTATCAAAGAACCTTAGGTTTTTCCCTGCCCCTGCCGGCAGGCGGGCCCCCAGATGCTGGAGTAAAGCGCTCTCTCTTCCAAGCTGAGGAGAGAGATGAGAGAGACTCCCATGTTCCTAAAGGAGGAACTTCTGCGGGGCCCCCGGACCCCAGCGGCATTCCCTGGTGGGTGCTGCTAGTGGCCATGATGCCACGTATCACCAGGCAGTAGGTTGCACTGAAGCAAGGGGATCGTTAATTCCTTCAAAACAGGATCCTGGCAAGGCCTTGGCCGAGGCCAGACGGCCACAAATGAAATCCACCTGGGTCCAGGGCCTGGCCATTCCACCTGGAACAGATTTGCACTCAGTGAAAGAGGAATCAGCACTGTGTCATCTAGCTGCTGGACCTGTTCGGTTGTCTGAACCAGCAGCATCAGCACCATCTGGGTGCATCGTTAAAAATGCACGTTCTCACCCCCCCCCCCCACCGACCTTCTGAATCAGAAAAATAGTCTGCGTAAAAGCCCTCCAGGTGATTCTCGTGCATGATCAAGTTTGAGAATTCCTGGTTTAAAGAAACTTATGAAGAGAGGGCCACCTTGTGTGTGCATGTTCACTTGGCACACCACTGTCACAGCCACCTCCTAGCATCCTGAGTTCCTTTATGGTCCGTGGGGGACCAGTGTTTTCATCAGCTTCTGGAATAATGCGGCCCCAGTCCTAAGGAAGTTTTTCATCAGTGGCGCCTTGCTTTGCTCTTTCCCGTTGGTGGAAAGTGTTTACTTCATTGCTGTCGCTGGCATCTCTTGCAGCCTGTGTGTAACACTAATGTAGAAGCAGGAGAAAGAGCATTACAGAGCCCTTGAGGCTTCTTAGAGAGGACCTTCTGTGAGGCATCCAACCCCTCACAGCTCCTGGGGCCTCTTAGAAATTCGGTCTCAGGCCCTGCCCCTGAATTAGAACCCGCATCTTAACAAGATGCCCAGGGGATTCATATGCACCCCGAAGTGTGAGCGGCACTGACCGGGCAACAGTTCAGCAATGCAGCAAGGAGGGTGCTGGAAGTGGTACCTTCCGGGATTAGTTGTGAATTGAGTACTGAGACAGCGTTCTAAATCAAGCACATCCGCTCGCCACAGGTTCTTCCAGTGCCCATGGTGAACAGGTGAAGTGACAAACAGATGGAGCTGGGGACGATCGATCCAGGGAGGACAGGAAATTGGGAGAAGTAGTTTCCTTCCTCTTGTTCCGCTTCCCCACAGCTGAACCCCATCCAGGCCTGCTTGTTGCTGCTCCAGCTTACACTGCCTTTCTCCCCATGGCACCACGGGGCCACTCCCATCATTTGGGTCCTCTGATTCTCTAGGCCAAGCTTCTTCATCTTCCTCCTAATCAGACAGGCCCTTCTTGTTACGTGGGTGTCGTTGTCTGTGCAGGAGTCATAGGAAGCAGCTGTCTGCAGTGCCCTAAGCACCAACTGGCTCTAGCTTTAGTTTTAGGATGTTATTTCCCAAAGTGTGTTCCTGAGAACCCTAGTGGTCCCACAGCTGCCCCCACAAAAATGCAGTTTGTTCAGCATGATACTGGCACAAAAACAGACAAATAGAACGGAATTGAAAACCCAGAAATAAAATCACACGTCTGTGGACAGCTCATCTTCAACAAAGGAGCCAAGAACATAAAATGGAGAAAGTCTCTTCAATAAATGGTGTTGGGAAAACTGGACAGCCACATGCAAAAGAATGAAAGACCGTTATCTTTTGCCATACACAAAAATTAACTCAAAATGGATTAAAGACTTGAAGGTAGGGTGTGAAACCATAAAACTCCTAGAAGAAAACATAGGCCATACACTCTTTGACATCAGTCTTAGAAGCATCTTGTCAAATATCATGTCTACTCAGGCAAGGGAAACAAAAGAAGAAATAAACAAATGGGACTACATCAGACTAAAGAGCTTCTGCAAGACAAAGGAAACCATGAACAAAACAAAAAGACAACCAACTGGGAGAAAATATTTGCAAAGCATATTTCTGACAAGGGGTTAATCTCCAAAATATATAAAGAACTCATACAACTCAAAAACAAAAAAACAATCTGATCAAAAAATGAGCAGAGGATATGAACAGACATTTTTCCAAAGAAGATACACAGATGGGCAACAGGCACATGAAAAGATGTTCAACATCACTAATCATCAGGGAAATGCAAATCAAAACTACACTTAGATATCACCTTACAGTTCTTAGAATGGCTATAATTACCTAGACCAAAAAATAGCAAACGTTGGAAAGGATGTGGAGAAAAGGGAACCCTCAAACACTGCTGGTGGGAATGCAAACTGGTGCAGCCACTATGGAAAACAGTCTGGAGATGCCTCAAAAAACTAAAAATAGAAATACTATATGACCCAACTATCCCACTACAGGGTATTTATCCAAAGAACTTGAAATCAACAATTCAAAGACACTTATGCATGCCTATGTTCACTGCAGCATTATTCACAATAGCCAAGACATGGAAGCAACCTAAGTGCCCATCGACTGATAACTGGATAAAGAAGATATGGTACATATACACAATGGAATGCTACTCAGCCATAAAAAAGACAAAGTTGTCCCATTCACAACAACATGGATGGACCTTGAGGGTATTATGTTAAGTGAGATAAGCCTGACTGAGAAAGACAAACACCGCATGATTTCACTCATGTGTGGAAGATAAACAAACACATGGACAAAGAGAACAGATTAGTGGTTACCAGAGGGGAAGGGGGTTGGGGGGCAGGCACAGGGGGTGAAGGGGCACACTTATATGATGACTGACAAATAATTATGTACAACTGAAATTTCACAATGTTATAAACTATTATGGCCTCAATAAAAAAATAGTTTAATTAAGTAAATTTGAGAAATGCAGAAGATACCCAATCTTCTGCTTATAAATTTATGTGCAGATCAGCATGTGAAAGACTAGAGGGCGCCTGCTTCAGAGACCAGACACACCACAGTGCTGCTAGCAAGGTGAGCTGAGCAGGAGGGATGAAGGCAGTACCTGAGGAGGGGGCTCAGGAGTGTAATCAGTGTGCAGGGATGGATACACGTCACAGCCCGAAAAAAGTCTGGAAAGGACTTGGGGAGGTACTCGGTTTGGAGATGGATAATATCTCCCCAAGCAAAACATTCGGCTTCTTATTTCTTTTTCCAAGCGCCCTGTTCTTGTTAAGTTTCCGGAACTGCAGCAGAACAGCGGCGCGGTGGGCCAGGCCATGGTCGCGGTGGGGTTTGAGAGAGCTCAGCGGCGCAGTGGGCCAGGCTGCGGTCGCGGTGGGGTCTGAGAGAGCTCAGCGGTCTGTGTCCTGAGATGGCACCTCGCACGGCGCCCTTGGAAGCCACAGCGAGCCTCATCCGCCCGGGCACGAAGGGAGGTGGCAGGGAGTTCGGCGTCGGGCGGGGACAGTGGCGAGTTTCTAAGCAGCATTGACGCTCATCTGTCCTGCTGGCTTCTCTGTCTTGAGTGGTGAGCACTGTCCCTCAGCTGTCCTCCTGCTTTTGGCTAGCCGTGACCATTTTAGATGTTTTCTGAGGGTCTTTCCCAAGGCCCTTTAGGAGTGGATGGGGCTCTGCGTGCCATAAGCAGCCAGACGGTGCAGTGGTTGGTCAGCCTCTCCCTTTCCCGTTCCTCCCCGGGGCGTCTGGGCTGCGGGCAGCTGGAAGACAGAATCGCCCTGCTGGGGTAATTCCTTAGAGAACACAAGAACTTTGAAACTGCACACGCACACACACTCTTACACATGAGAGCCACCAAAAGGAAATTAGGTTCCAGTTGTTGAGTTTTGAGAGAAAAACTATTTTACTAGTCAGTTGAATCATCGTTACTTGGGACGTTAGGAATCGCATTTGTTCCAAAAGGAAGACTGTGCAGTGGTGTCAAGGAGAGCAGCTCGGAGGAGAAGCTATTGGCCTTGTAATATTTTTTGTTCTGATTGGGCCTTGGAATGTGTGCTGTGCAGTCAAGTGTTTTCCCCTTTTCTGAGAATGCGTCACTTCCATGTCAGGGAAGAAGATCCATCACTCTTTAAGTCTCAAATTATGTCCCAAACATGGCGTCCACCATTATTTCCCTAGGCAGCTCACTGGTCAGTGTGGAAGAGCAGAAAGACAGACCTGAGTCCTGGCTCTTCTCTCTAACAGCAGGGCACCCTTCCATCCCGCTCTGCTTCCTCATTTCAAAGCAGGAATTGGGGGCCGGTGCCGTGGCCGAGTGGTTAAGTTCGCACGCTCCGCTGCAGGCGGCCCAGTGTTTCGTCGGTTCGAATCCTGGGCGCACACATGGTACCAGTCATCCAGCCACGCTGAGGCAGCGTCCCACATGCCACAACTAGAAGGACCCACAACTAAGAATATACAACTATGTACCAGGGGGCTTTGGGGAGAAAAAGGAAAAAAATAAAACTTTAAAAAAAAAAAGCAGGAATTGTTGGAGGGTTAATCATAATAGCTACCGATTGTGGCGGATTTCCGTCACCATGGGCCAGGTACTGCTGCTGAGGAGCTCACATAGCTCTCTCCTCTAGTCCCCCGTATCAAGCAAGGCTCTTTACCTGTGGACTGGGAAGGGCTTTCCGAGCACACAGCCATTAAGGACAAGACAGAAGACGCAAGCTATTGACTTACGGACAGAACACTTAGCTTTAAAACTCAAAAGGACTAAGTACCCTTAATAGAAAATTTTCAGAACTCTCAGACCCTTATAGAAAAATAAGCAAAGCTAGGAGTAATTCAGAGAAAAGCAAGTACAGTAACTAAAAAACATTTAAATATTTGATCTCACTGGTAATCAAAGAAATTAAGAATACCACTTTTTGACTGTTAAATGGAAAACAACAGCATTTTTTTTAAGTGAAAATACTCAGTGTTATCCAGGATATAGTGAGAGCTGCACTCTGTGACGTGGCTGGGGGGCATGTAAACTGGAACAGGTTTTCTCTGGAGCAATGTGACAAAATGTGTCAAGAGCACCCACAAACATTCACACTCCACTGATCTCGTGATTCCGCTTCCAAGAACTTACCCTGAGGAGATTCATCAGACAGGTGGGCAGGGGTTATGTAAAAATGCTAACCTCTAGGGTTTTTTAATTGGATACAACCCAAAAGGCTAACAATAGAAGGTAACTCCATAGGATAGAATAATAGGCAGCCATTAAAAATTGTGTTTTTAAGGAATGTTAAATGATGTGAGGGAAGTTCTCAAAATATAATAAACAGAATGATCTCAGTTTTATAAAAAGGGAACAAATACATAAGGTTTTAAAACTAGAAAGAAATACACCAAAAATACCAAAATGTTACCAATGATCTGTGTCTAAGTGGTGGGATTTGGGGTGGCATTTATATTCTTTATGCTTGTCTTGATTTGTTCAGTGGGATCCAGAAAGAGACAGAGACGGGAAGAAGATCGTGTGTTATAAAACAGCCCTCCTTGAGCTGTTAATGTATTGGGGTATAAAGATTGTAGTTAATGTAAACAGAGATATTTTTAAGGCCTTCCCCCATATCTGTGGCTCTGCCGGACCCGGTAAATCAGGAGAGAGCGACGTGGAATCAAGGGCATGCTCACAGCCCACATTTGTGGTAGGTGTTTTCTTTAAATAAAGCCTCTCCAGACCCAGGCTACTGTGGGACACCAGCGTGTTGTTGCACGGCGGTCCTCAGCACTCGCCTTGTCACCTGCTGACTGTGCATTTGGACGTTCAACTCCACCTGAGTTTTCTGAGCAGAGGAGGTTGGGTGAGAGTCTCTTTTGTCTGTTAGATGGATTGAGAAATAGGCTCACTCACTACACTAAACCTGCATAGCAGATTTTGAGATTTTGAAATGAATTTGTTTTAAAGACGTCAAGGGATATGGTTCTGTTTGGGCAGGACAATCACAAGTACCAGCCCTGCATATTTGGAAGGTGGGGGGGGGGGGGGGGGGGATTGTCTTAACTAAGGCTCCCAGCAGCACAGTTCCCAGTTTTTGGTGAAATTAAAAGCATTCTTCCCTTTACAACCTTATGGGCACTCCCTCCGGACTCCGTGCTGTGCTAGCCCAGAAAACAGTGTGAAACCAGCATACATCTGCAACTGTATAAAAGCAGTCTCTCACTTTGTGGCTGCGTCGCACACGTGCGCGCACACACACTCTTATAGCTCGTGATATGACGCAATTCCACTGGTACATGCCACCATGGAGGAATATCTGTATAGACAGATATAATCACTAAGTGTGGGGGTTGAAAAATGCTTATGGTGTCCAAGGATTAAAAAATGTTAGAGAAAAGGAGAATAGAGTTCTCAATCCTATTGAAACTAAATATCTGGTGCTGGAGCCTGGGGATGTGTATTTTACACTTGATCTCAGCCAAAAGCCTGAGAAGCAGTGGGAATGTGTATTTTAAAGACTCTCCAGGAAATTCTGATGCAGCCTGTTGAAGCTGGCAATTGGGAACCACTGTCTTTGCAGAACTGTGCTGTCGTATTTTCTGCACTGTCCAATATGGTATCCACTAGCCACCTGTGGCTGTGGAGCTCTTGAAATGCAGCTAGTCTAGCTGAGGAACTGGATTTTTAATTTTAATTAATTTTTAATTCAAGTGTAAATAGTCACATGTGACTGGTGACTACCGTGTGCGACAGGGCAGCCTCCGCCTGCAGTCTCCCGCCCTTCCCCTCGGGGAAAGGAAGCCCCGTGTCAGCCTGCTCTTCCTCCAGGTGGTGCATTTCATCACTGTGACGCAGTGATGCTCAGAGGATGGCTCAGGGCTTTCACGTGTAACTTCTGGGAACTGGTGGCAGCAGATGTGGCTCCAGAACCTCCTACCGGGAGAGTCCAGGGGCCGTGATGGCTTCCGTAGGCACATCCAATCTTGTGAGCTGACTTGTATAGTATAATTTGCTCGCCTGGCCTTCTGCCCCTGCTCAGAACATAAAATGGTGCTTCTGGCAACCTTCGTCATCCCACAAAACAGAACGCCAAAATCTAATTCTCACCCAGGATTTCTAACCCAGTATGTTTGCTTTTGGAGTTGTTTTATTTTTAACTAAGGAAACATTTATAATCTTCTCTCCTGTTGTGTAACGCGTTTAAAAGTTCAGCGTGGTGAGTTTTTATGAGACTTTTATGGGAAGCCAAGTGTTGTAAACATATCCAAATTCTCACAGCCGTGTAGCTTACCACATCCTTGTCCTCTGCACACCCACCTGATGTCCTTTCAAAATATGAAACACATGGGTGAGAGTTCTCCAGTTATTCCAGACACAATGTTAGGGTTTCTCACATTCTAAACCTGGTGAGATCAGGATAACTCTTGAACAGAAATAATATTCCCCATCAAGACTGTAAGCTATGGGGCCGGCCCCGAGGCCGAGTGGTTAAGTTCGTGCGCTCCACTTCAGCGGCCCAGGGTTTCGCCCGGTCAGATCCTGGATGCGGACCTAGCATCGCTTGTCAGGCCATGCTGAGGTGGCATAGCTCAACCAGAAGGACTTACAATTAGAACATACAGCTATGTACTGGGGGGCTTTGGGGAGAAGAAGAAGAAAAAAGGAAGATTGGCAACAGATGTTAGCTCAGGGCCAATCTTCAAGAAGAAAAAAGACCGTAAGCTAGATGGAGGCAGGGCCTGGGTCCGCTCATCCTCGGCTGGGCTCCAGCACAGTAGTGTGACACCAGCCATCTCTCAGAGGCTTGGTGCCTGTTGGTTGAATGAATTAATGTTCTTGCCATAGAGTAAGTGGGCTGAAGGGACAATGTAAGGAAGAGAGAAGACAAGATCCAGGGAAAGGCCACATATGGGATAAAAGCAATTTGATTTAGAACAAAGCGCTCACCCTCCACTACTGACTTTGTCATATCCAGCAGGGAAAAGAAGAGAGGGAACAGCACCACGTAGCCTGGGTCTGTGCTGGTGCAGCTCGCTGGGTCCCGTGATGCTGATTTCCCAGCCCCGGGGATCACAGAGGCTCTGAAGGGTTGCAGGTGCCTGCGGAGGTGGAACCCAGAGGGCGGTTTAGCTTCAGCTCTTAATAATGCACATGCTCTTGTGCTGTGGCCTGTTTATTTTCCTCTAATGTTACAATTCTAAGAACCTTAGCGGTTAGCCTGCCTGTGGTTCTGATGCAGCAGCCCGCTCATCAGCATTTTTTTATTTTCCTGAAATTTTAGGCACAGAAAAATGAGCGAGAATCGATCCGACAGAAGCTGGCCCTCGGCAGCTTCTTTGACGACGGGCCCGGGCTTTACACCAGCTGCAGCAGGAGCGGGAAGCCCAGCCTCTCCTCTCGGTGAGTGCGCATTCAGTTGATTTCCTGGTATGTTCCTAATTGGTTTTGTCATCTGACTATGTTTAATAAAAGATATCCTTTAAATCCCCGGATTTTTTTTCCCCCATAATACCACCACCTTTATGTGGGTTCTAGACAGACCCCTCCCCACCTGTTTGTTGGGTTTGTTTTTTGGTTTTTAGTTTCTGGCCCATTTGCCCAGCCACTTAAGGTCAGATTTCCATATTTCATTTTTTTCTAGATACAGTTCTGACCTTGCATGTGATGGGGGATCGAGGCACACTTTTAAGCCAGCTGATGCTTAGAGAAGTGTGCAGACACCAGCTTTCCCATTAAGCAGTCCCAAAGCATCCAGCGTCACCCTGGTAGACATGCCTGCAGTAAACATCCATCACTAAGAAATACAAGTCCCACTTTGCTCTTTCAGTGTCTGTCATAGTGCTTAACCCATCCTCCAGGTGATGTTTCTTTATCTTAATTTATTTCAGGATATTGTCGGTCGTTTGCATAGCTTCTAATTCCAATTAAAATATAATTTACCTGAAAAACAAGGTTGTAAAACAGAGCGCCTTAACCTCCATATGAATCACCTGGGGATTTTGTTAAAATGCTGATTCTGATTCAGTAGGTGGGACTGAAGATTCTGCATTTCTGACAAGCTCCCAGCTGACGCCCATGCTGCCAGTCCACGGGTCGCACTTTGATTAACGAGGGTGTACACAGTCTGCAGCGTTAACTCATATGGGTACAGGTGTTGCGAGTGATTAAAGCACGTAGAACATTGTTTTAAGGAAGATGGGAGGAACTGAAGACCCGTCAGTGCTCTCTTCATCCCTCCCCGAATGTCTGTCCTTCTCAGGACGTCTGTTGTCTTCCTTCCCGCTGACAGCACGTGTTTCCTGTGTAAAGACTAGGGATGTTTACCACGTTGAGCCAGGTATGGGACACACCTGATAGCATTCATGCATTCATTCAACCAACAGATTTCCACTCTCTCCTTCATGGGAAGCCTGGAATTAGACGCTTTAATATCTATTTATATCTATCCAGCTTTCAGTAAGCCTTGTACTTCAGTCTGATCCTTAGAGATTCATCTAAATCAGCAAAAATCAGCACACACATGCTCACATATATGCATATTTAGGAGTCACTGCAGGTGGGCTCGTCCCTCAAGGCAGGGGCAGTAGTCTGGCCGCGCCGTGTTAAAGCATGCCTTCCACTCTGGGTGCCAGCGCAGCCTCGCAGGTGCCCTTGCTCTCCTCCCATATCCGTCCCATATCCCTCAGCTGTAGGAGCAGCCCTTCCCCTCCCAGTGGGATGTGGCAGGCGAGCTCTGGCCTAGCGACCTGGAGGCCTGAGGATTCGTCCCCGTCAGCTTCTGATTTTGAGACTTGAGCAGTTTACTTAGTTTTACCATGCCTCAGTTTTCTCATTTTTGTAAAAATAAGGGGATTGGACTGTAGAGTCTTACAGATCTCTGCTACTGCTCTCATCCCCAAAGCACCAAAAAGTTTTCTCTTAGAAACCCCATCTCTGCTCAGCAGCATCATATCTGTCTGGTCTGAATGGGGAGTTTTGTTTGAAAATCAAAGTTTATTTATATATATAGATATAGATATGTATGTGTATGTATATATGGCTTTGAAAGTAAGCTAGAATTAATAATAACTACAAGGTGTATAATGACAACACAAAATAAAAGCAGTCCCTTCTGGTGTTTACCTACATATCTCTAAGTAAAATGCTGATCTTCTTAGCTTTTACTTTTAAATAACTATCTGTTGATGACCAACTATAGAAAATTGGGATTTAACTCTTTTTATAGCCTTCCCAGATGTATCTATTTATTCCGTCCGCCCCTCCATTCTCCCTTTATAATTATTTCACAGTTTGGGGTCAAATACCTGCTCCACGTTTGCATTATTAAAATCTTATATTATTCACACTGAACCGTGTAGTAAACTATGATTACTTCGGAAATTTCATTGTTTGTCCTGAAATTAAAATGGCCTCATTTTCCCCTTGGCCAGTCTCCGGCCGTGTGTGCTGCCCGCTGTCCACTGTGTGGATGCGTCCCAGCTCACTCGGCCGCTCTTCTGGCAACGGGCGCTGGGTGGTTCCAAAGCTTTTGCTCTGGTAAACACTGCTGCTTCTAATTGTAGACATTCTTGTGCATGTCTGCTCTCCATGTGCAAGAGTTTCTCTTTGGTGTATACCTAGGAGTGGAATTACTAGGAAAAAACATGAATGTTCACATTTAGAACATAATGCCAAACTGTTTTCCAAAATGATTGCAGCAAGTTACCAGAGTTTCAGAGATCCTGTGGATCCATAGCCTTTCTAACACTTGGTATTGCCAATTTCTTTTACGTTTTTGTTAATTGAATAGGTATTAAGTGGTTTTTTCATTGTGGTTATTAGCTGTCTTTGTTTTCCCTTCTATGAAATGTCTGTTTGGGTCTTATGTCCAGATTACTGTTAGATTCTGCTTTTTGTTAATTGACTTATTGGAGTTCTCTGGTCATGGTACTAATCCTTAGTATGTCGGATGTATTGCAAATATCTTCTCCCAGGTTGTAACTTGTCTTTTCTCTTCCTCAATGTGTCTTTTATGATGACAGGTTCTTAATTTTAGTATAGGGATTTTTAGCTGACTTTTCTTTTATAGTCAGTGCTTTCTGTGTCTTATATAAAAAAATCTTTGAAGCCAAGTTCCAAAAGATAGTAACCTAGATTTCCTACCAAGAATTGAAAGTGTTGGATTTTTTTAAAGTCTATAATCAATCAAGATTTGTTTTCTTGATTAGGGTATGGAGGAGAAGTCTGATTTCATCTTTTTCCCTATGCATGACCATTTTTTTCTTGCCTTTTTTTTTTCTTGGTGAGGAAGATTGGCCCTGAGCTAACATTTGTTGCCAATCTTCCCCTTTTTTCCTCCCCAAAGCCCCAGTGGATAGCTGTATATCCCAGTTGCAAGTCATTCTAGCTCTTCCGTGTGGGATGCTGCCACAGCCTGGCTTGATGAGCAGTGCGTAGGCTCTGAACTGGCGAACCCCAGGCTGCTGAAGCAGAGCGCGTGAACTTAACCACTCGGTCACGGGGCCGGCCCCCACATAACCATTTTTCCATCATATTGGTTAAACGATCCCTCTTTTACTCAGTGATCTGGCAGACCACTTCTGTACATACTATACATTAATGGGAATACGTTCTTTTCATTGGTTAGTGTTTCTATCCCCTGAACCAACATCATATGGTCTTAATTACTATAACTTCAAAATAAATGCTGACACCTGGACAGGCAAGCCTCCTGTTTGTTCTTTTTGTCAGAGTGTACTGCCTTTTCTTGCTTTTTCGTTCTTCCATACAAATTTTAAATCATCAAATCATGCTCAGCAGAATACTCTCTCGGGATTTTGAATTGCATTGAACTGCATTGAATCTATAGATCAGTTTAGGGGAGAATTAACATTTTCACAATATCAGATCTATCAGTAAACAGGGCCTGTCTCTCCTTTATTTAGATCTTATATTTCCTATCAGAGGTTTATAAGTTTCCATTTAAAGATACTGTATACTTTCTGTTATATTTATTTCTAGATATTTGATATTCTGATATTACATTCTCTTTGGTAGTGCTCTCTCATCGTTTGCTGCTGGTGAACAGAAATGCAGCCTACTTTGTATACTTGTCTTATGTCCGGCCACCTTGCTACTCTTGTACCTATTATTTCTCTACTATCCTATTATTTCTAATAAAGTCTGTCGATTCTTTGGGATTTTTAAACAATATCATCCAAAAAATATCAATTTTATTTATTCCTTTCCAATCCTCATGCCTCTGTCTTCTTTGTTTTATTGCACTGGGTAGGTACCCTGATATACTGAGGATTAAAAATGGTAGTAGTTGGAATCTTTAACTTATTTCTCATGTTAAATGGAATGCTTCTTATATTTCCCCATTTAAGATGATGTTAATTTTTTCTTTAATGTTTCTCTTTGAGATTAATGATGTTCCCTTATCCATAATTTACAAAGAATTTTTATGATAAATGGGTATTTAACTTTATCATATGCTTTTTCTGCTTCTGTTGAGATGATTATATGATTTGCTGTATTAATCTGTTAATGAATTAAAGAATTACATTTACAGATTTTTGAAATATTGAGCAATCCTTGCATACCTCGTATAAAGCAAAATTGGTTGGGGGTATTATTTTCTTTTTCAGACACTATTGGATTTTATTTATGTTACTTTGTTTAGAATTTTTACATCGATATTCATGACTGACGTGGGTCTGTTGTATGCTTTTCTTGTGATGTTTTTCTCTGGCTTTAGTATCAGGGTTATGCTGGCTTAAAAATGAATTGGCTACCATTCCCTCTTCCATATTGTCTGAGAAAAGTCTGCATAATATTGGAATAATTATTGGAGCCTGGTGTTTACTTTGTGTGTTTGCTTTAACTGCTTCCATTTCTTAAATGGCTGTGAGATTGTACACACATTTTATTTCTTCTTGAGTCAGTTCTGATGAGTTGTATTTTTCTAAGAATTTGTCCATTTTGTTTGTATTCAAAATTTTAGGCATGATGCTTTCTCATTTCACTGAGGGTTTACTTTTGAATTGTTTTAAATGTTTTCTTCTGATCTCTACATTGTCCATGTTTTTTTCTGTGTATTTTTTTTGTTCGTTTTGATTTCTGTCCATTAATAATCAAGTGTGAAACCCTAAAAGCTATTTGTAAACTCTAAGGCTGGGCTCAGTGATGTACATTGTCTCCTACAGAGACCTTCCCTGACCACCAGTTAGAAAGGAAACACCCAGCACACCTGCCACTCTCCCTCCTCTTACCCCGATTTGTTTTTCTTTGTGGTCCTTATCACTACCTGACATTGTATTATATATTTTTTAATCCAGTCTTTCTTTAGCACCAAAATATGAACTCCAGGAGAGCAGGTCTTTGTCTGTTCTGTTCACCACCATGACTGTGACTAAAATAGTGCCTAATAGATAGTCACCAGATAGTTGTTGAATTGATGAACGGTGAACTTCATTTTAGAATGGTCAAATAAAAACACAACGGTTTTATTAGGGCACATCCAGTGAAAAGTGTCTAAAGCTCTTTCTTTTGGACTGTGAGTTGCCACAAGCAGAGCTCTCCAGTTTCGTCCTCAGCAGCTTTAAGCCTCGCTGCCAGTCTCTTAGACTCTAGCGGGGGTTAGTTGAAGGTCACCGTGTAGGACTTTGCTTAATTCCCTTGATTTCAGTAAGATACTTCATTGCCCCTCAGTGGTGCCTGAGTATGCCCCAGTCCGGCGCGCCTCTGATTCAACCCCTCAACGCGGTAAACTTGCTCATTCTGCCAGGCCACAGGTGGCCAGGGCAAGTCAGAGGGTCTGGACAGTCCTTTCAGGTGTGCAGTCCATCTTTCTGTATGCAGCCTTACCCCGCCGCCCTTCCTTCAGAGGCACCTGCGGACTGCAGGCTCCTGCATGAAGTGTGTGCTCCGTCCGCCAGCCCTGCTGCGGCACCTGGCAAAGTGAGGCAGGGTCAGATGCCTCTCCTCCATCTGCATTTTATCTTCCAACATTTGTTCACGCTTTTTTGTGTGCCATTATGTCCCTTTCCATTTTCTTTGTCCATGTAGATTTATACCTTCTTTCTTCCTTTTATATTGTTTTAGTAGGATTTCAGAAGAGAGAGTAGATAAATACCTGTGTTCAATATGCCGTCTTTAACTAGAAGTCTCCTGAAAGTTTTCATTATGTTTAATAGCAGAAATATCTTCTCAAATAAAATCCTGTGCAGAAACCCTGTATGTAAGACAAAGTCGTCTTTCTCTGGTTCAGAAAGACTGAAGGATAGAGACTGGGGTGCCCCTGTCCAGAACATTCCGCCTCTGTCATTTCCCTCCGGTGCCCCTCTCCATCCTTCTCTGGCCAGCTCCCAAAGCCCACTTGAAACTCTTCTGGCAGAGCAGAATTTGAAAATCACTGAGTCATCTACCCCTTTGGAGACACAGCTGCTCAACACGTAGGTATTTCACAGTAGCTCATAACAAGCTGCACTTGTTGACTTGCCATAAGGAAGGCTATTTATATCCTGTTCTTTCAGATGTTTCCATCTCCACATTCTGGGATGAGATCATCCCCTGTGAGAACGAGATGACTTTCTGGATCCCCCTTAGGATGATGGTTAATAGTGAGACTTAATGTTTTTACAAAATATCACTTTATCCCTGTAAACTTTAATTTATCCCATCAAAGACTGACTGTCATTCCCCCTCATCAATAATAATGTAGGAGAACAGCCTTAGGAAACGTTTAGTTGCAACTCTGTAACCCGTATTCCCCATCCCTATTAGAATTAACTTTTTTTGAACGTCTCACCATCCCTGAAATTTTTCATTGAGCTGGAAGTACCTTCCCTCTACCCTACAAAAAGTGCTGAGGGGGCGTTGGAAGTTTCAGGCCACCAGTTGGCATTCCAAAGTGCACCAGAGCACGTGTGTCGAGTTAGCTAAATAATCAGAAACGAGTCTTCCATGCGTGTCGTACTCTGAGGAGCTCAGTACTCATTTTAAACGAGGCTGAGGGCTTAAATTAAGTGGACAAGCAATAGAGTCGGAAGTGCTGCGCCTTTAAGGCGGGGCCTACCCAGCTAAGTGGGATCTATGGCAAAATAATGGAATTCAGTTTATGTATTTTAAAGAATGTGCATTTACCTGTAAACATGAACTGCACACGCGTTGTGTGAGAAGTTTCGAAGTGGCCCGAGGGTCTTCCGAGAAGACGTGTTTGGGCTGCTGCCGTGAGCGTCAGCCCCCAGTTGTCCTCTGGGTTTCAGCCCCGTCCTTCTAATTGGTATGTCTCCTGAAGCACTTTTTAAGAGTGACAGGCTGTTAGATGTAAGCTGGGCTTACAATAATCCCATAAAGACATTTCATGCCTGATATTGCAGCAAAAGAATTCTTGATATTGCTTCATAACTCAGCTAATTAAATCTGACTTATACTGAAATGTGGCAAATAGAGGAAGTGCCTTTCTTTTGTCAAAGTTTGCTAATTCATAATCAGCCTTTTCAAACTGAGACTGTATGAACTTTGTCATTTTTTTCTATTTAAAAATGTTTTGGCAAAAAGCTTTTAAAAGCTTGAAATGAGAAAAATGAATTACCTATTCTTGAAATAAGATTTCTAAGGAATATTAGGTTTACTCTTGTTCTTGGAAAAAATATTCCTTTTCTTATTAGTATAATACTTTACATGAAATACTTTTTTCGTGACCAAATTAATCTTAATCAGCACTATATTTCAGATTCTGAGCTTATTTAACTTACTGCTGTTAAAGAAATGGACACCGGCCTGCTGCTACGAGAACACCAGTCAGAGAGGTCATTGGTAATGGACATCGAGGAAATCTCTCATTTGTCAAACATTACAACCTGACCTGTTGTTGTGGAGAAAACTTTTCTCTGCCTTCTCTAGTCTGCTTTTCTCAGAGTAATCACAAAATAAATTTGACTCTCACCTCTCTTCTTACCTTACCCCAAGGTAGATTTTATTTACCTACATGTAAATACAATCTGATACAGTCCTTTTCATAAAATATGCAATGGGGATGGTGTAACCTAGAACAGACTATGCCCTTCTCTCCAAACACGTGGATATTGTGAAGAATAGAAATTCCCCAGAGAGCTTTTGAGCAGCTGGTTTGAATAATGATTACTGTTGACTTATCGCAACCATTCCAACATCCCCAGATCAAAACTCATTTCTTCTTGTTCTTATAGGTTTATTGATGAATGGCTGAGACAAGACCAATAGTAGATACCACCGCCTCCTTTTGTGTTTGGCTGGTGGTGGGGGGGGAGGGGTGCCATAGCCCCGGGAGCTGGGTCAGCTGGACAGGTCACAGGGACCTAGAGAGCCCCTACAGAGAGTGGGTTCACAGGAGCTCTGAATGCAAGGGACTGGGGATCTGTATATATAATCTGCTACGGAGTCACAGGTCAGACCAGCATCACTCTGCCAGGAAAGCGAATCATCCTTTTGTCTCTAGCAGTAATGCTTTTTGCATAATTTCCTGGAAGAATAGCAGAGTGGTCATATATATCCCGCAGGGGTGAGTAAAGAGCTTGTCCTGGTTCAGCGCAATGAATTTGCTTCCTGTGGCATCTTTCTGGAAGTGATTAACAGGCGCATACTATGGCAACCTATTTATAATATACAACATATCTGTTAAACTTGATGTTAATCTCATACATGTGTACTAATAATTTGCTAATTATTGTGTACTCATAATTGTACTAATAATTAGAAATCCCTTCATATAAGTAATTCTAAGGTATGTATCATTGCAAATGATAGTATAAAAAAAGAATTTGTAAACTATTTGAAAAATCATTGGGTAATCTACAGAAAACCTATCATTTTTTTATGCTCTCCTCCAAGGATTATCTCTTATATTCTAAAGTATTATACAACTTTAAAAGTGAAGCAAGATTTGAAGTGGCTCTTTAGAGGAGTCATAAGATTAAAATGGCAAAACAAATTTAATTATGTAAGCAATTCTTCTCTTTCACAAGCCTGAAAGAAAAGCAAATTGGTATTTGTGAAATCTTCTTTGTCTAATAAATAGCCTCGCTTTATAATAATGCCAATGACCCCAGTTTAATTAGGTGCAATTAATTTTGTGCAAGCAAAATTTGACATCTTGCTAGAGGCATAGCCAGCTGTACCTTGTCTTACGAATCTTTTTAAATCACCAATGAGAATTCAGTTGTCAGAGCTGTTGCAGAAGTGTGGGAGCAGGAGGACAAGGCCACAGGGCTACGTTTTATGTTTTGAAATGACTCCAATGGGCAGCTGAAAGTTTAACTAAAAGCTTCTAGGAATGATTTTTCATTGGCGCATCATCTCTGACAAGTTATCATGACTTTGTTACTGCGCTTTGCCCTCCCTTTGGCCAGTGCTCCCACACATCTGCCTGGACACACAGCTCATATGAAGACTGGACTTGTTTGAGAGTTTACAGAAGCATTTGCCGCTACTAGAAAACACCATCACTGACTGCGGGTGAGCTGTGTCATCAACAGGTTTAACACAATCCTTTTGTTCAATCTTGTGAAGTTTTTTATCTCGTGCAGTAAAAACCCACGGAAGACATTTCGAAAAACCATTGTCAATTAAATGCTGACACATGCCTCCTTAACACTTAGACTTTTTATTTTAGTTATTGAAGGAATTCTTTTCGACTTATTTGATTATACACTTTTATCATATGTGTCTTTTGTGCATACAAAAATAGAAGAAAAAGTGAAATAGTCCTAAACTGTTACGTTCAGAATCTAACTCGCCTTTACCCACTCTGCATTGGAGCTGTCAATCTTTGCTTTTCCCCAGTGTCTCCCTTTGTGCCATCAGGAGTGCATCACCTTCCAAGCCACCATTCCCTCTTCTGCAAGTTTCGATGTGGGAGCTTTGTTGTTCTTATCAGAAGGCATGAACAGTGCACTCCCAGCGGCCACCTCCTCCTCAGTGTCCTTACCTGATTTGTTGGCTGATAAAGTTACAGCTCAGCGGAGCAGTCGCACCACCAGCTGCCTGGATGGCCACGATTGAGAGACGACTTTAACGACTGGCAAAATGTGAATAATAGGCTTCATAGAATCGATGCAACTCAGCAGATCTACTGCGTTCTTTTTAATGACTGCTTAGAATTCAAATGGCCACAAATTAAATCATGAAAAAGAATGTCTTTGAGCTAAAGCTTACTATGGAACCAAGCCTAAATGGCAGCCCCAACATTTTTTTAAACATGAATATAAAAAGTGGTGAAAGCAGTGATTCAGTGTTCAAGAGCATTAAAAGAATTTGCAATTAGGATTTTCACTGAATCCAGCCATACCCCTCAAAAACACACAGGCACGGACTCCAACTGCCATGTCTTTCCCCAGCCGCATGAACATTGTCACAGGTCTGGAAGGGCCAAGCATTTCTTCAGCTCCAGCAGCTGAAACTCATCAGCAGGTCAGGCAGATACAAGTTTAAACTCTGGGCTGAGCAGAATAAATAGGCAGGCTGGCTTTAAACATACAACAGGTAAATGTCTCTCAATTACTTTCAGAGTCCATAATGTACCGTAGATCCTGGGAGGGACTGAGACTGGGCCAGAAAGGGATGGCGACAGTTGAATCAGAGTCCATCCACAGAGATGTTCACATATAAGAGAATGTTTCTTGCTGCCCTCCAAGAGACTCTCCCACCCCAGCACTCTGCCAGAAACAAAATCCAGCCTGGCTCACATGTGAGTCCTGGTCCTGCGTAGACACCATCTGAGTCAGACAGCGCAGCCCCTTCCAGCTGTCAAACCTTTAATCCTACTCACCTTTTTTCCAACATACAAGCACTAGTCATCCCCCATTTTCTCTCCTTTTCCTTTTTTAATTCCTGCTAAGTGCCCACACATGGCAACTAAGAAAGCAGTCAAGAGAGAGAAAGTCAACTGAATTTCTTCCACCAGAAAATATCTAGGTATATTTCCTGCCATTTTTTCTGTGCATGTATTTCCACATTTTTGTTTACAAAGTTGGAATCATACTATACCTAGTGTTTTAGAGCCTGTTTTTTTTTTTCACTCATCAGGAACATTTGCCCATATTCATAACTGTTAGTCTGTTGTATGTATTTGTAGTACTGCATAATGGCCCGCTGTATATTTCACCATGATATACATAATCAGTCTCTCATCATTAGACATTGGAATTGTTTTCAGTTTTTGTTTTGCTTTCTTTTTTTCATCTTCTTTTTCTTCCATTTATGAATTTATTCTTTCTTTCGTAAAGTGCCCTGGTCTCTCAAGACAGACTCTCCTAGAGTAAAATGCCAGCATTATGACCTTGTATAACTGAACCTCTGAGCCCCAGTTTTCTCACATGTAAGATAGGGGGTCACAGTACTTACTTGGTGTGTAACTGAGGTTAGAGGTAATATATATACAGAACGTGTCTAGCACATGGTAGATGCTGCAAAATGAGAGCTCTTACATTAATCGTTGTTTGAGGTTAGGGTGACTTCTGGATGAACCATGTGTGTGATAATCATAATCAAAATGATAATTTCTAGATTGCTTAGAAATTGGCTTTAATTAAGGTAAAAGTAGACCACATTTGGTGCCTAGGAGAGATGGTCATTTTATTCCATCATTATTCCAGTATTAGAAGAGGCCTCATCCTGGTCTTCAGTTCATACTGGAAAATATTTCTGGTGAAAATGCCTTTTTCCAACATTAAGATCGTATAATTCCAAATTCAATTACGTGTAAGTGGTTGTTCGTGAAGGAGCCAGACACGGGTGTGGGATGAGAACAGCAGCTGTCTGAGGAGCGCGATGGTGCGTGGCTCTCAGAATCGGTGAGGATGCGGGGCTGATGCTCCACCGGAAGAAGCTGTTGAACGTTAGTTCCCTTTTTCTGTTTGTTTCCCCAGTGGTGAGAAGATGCTGTGGCCATGAGGTGTTGGATGCCTCCCAGCCATCATGTGAACATGTACAGATGGAAGGGTCCAGAACTAACCTTAGAAAAGAGAGCAGGAAGAGAATATATGCAGGATGAAGGCAAAGGAAACCCAGAGAGGGCCATGCACACCCCAGCCAGCTTTGGGGCTACCTTCCTCGGCTTCTGCTGAGGAGGCCGAATGCCCGAGTCCTGTAAGATGTCGGGTCAGGACAGGACGTGAAGAGACATGAGGTCACCCTTTCCCCTCGTTCTCTTTGTCACAGAGTTTGAAACTACCCTTGACTTCCCTGGGCACATAACTGCTGAAGGGCTGGCTTCCCCATTCCCAGTTCACCGAGACCTTTCTTCTGCAGTTCCCTGCTCAGTCACTCTTCTTGGTTAGCACCTTACTTACTAGTTAATATCCAGGCAGCAAAAGTGTTTCTTTCCTTGTATATAAGATAGGGAGTGTGTGCTAAGTGTTTTTTGAGTTCTCTTCCAATGCTCTCTATATTCCGCATTTCTATTTGTACATTGTGATTTGATGATCCAAGCATTTGGTACCTGTTAGAAGACCTGATTTCCATTCCTGGTTCGGTTCTTACTGTGCATCCATTTGATACAGGGTTGTGAACTATAAATGCCCTGAGGGGCCAGCGAGAAACATAAGTGAGTGAGGTACCCCAGATAAAAGGCATAGGTAGGACTGTAGCAAACTGGAAAGATGGTGCCCTGGCCGAAGGGGACAGAGTTACTCAGCACTAGCCCCGCTGCAGGCGGTATGCCGAGTGCGACTGCCTGACCGTCAAGTGAGCGGATGGATGAGCAGCTAAACATCTGTTTTTTCCCTAATGTAGTTATAAAAGTCATTAATCGTACCTTTGTGGGTGTGTGTGTGTAATGATATATGTTGGACCAGCAATATTCGCACCTGTTATATGAATACCACTGTTTTCTAAAAAGTCAAATTATCATCCCATGCATTCCACACCCCCTAGCCAAAGAAAGTTAACACAGTCCACTAAAGTAAAATAAGAAATAGCGGTGCATTGTACAATGACAAGTATTAGGAAGCAGAAACTTTGCCTTTCCTTTTTTTTTTTTAATACTAACAGGTATTTCTGTAACTCACAGAGTGAATGTCAGTGTGGAACAAGAGGAGGGGCAGGGTCCGGGGGTGGGGAGGGCATCTGACAACTTAGCAAGGAGGGCAACACCTCCTTCTGACCCTCCTCAGCACATCTATAGAGACACCTCACACGCGGCTCAGCCAGAGGTCACCCTAACCTTGACTGTTCCCAACATTCTTCACAACAAATCCGTAGAAAAATGAATGTGTTTACAGCTACCCTTGGGTAATTACAACCACATTTTACATCCCATCCCCTTTGAAATTCTCATGAAACAGAAAAAGATATGGTATGAAAATATGGGTGATTATTCATTATATATAAAGCCTTTGAATAATGCATCAAAGATCCATTAAAATAAGTGGAAATAATATATTTTAATGGCCCAGCCACACACTGGTTGGGGGTATTGAGTCACGAATGGCACAGCAGGGCGCCAGTGGCTCTCATAGCCACACTGGTGGTGGAGAGATCGTGAGCAATGCATACTTGAAATCCATAGACATATAGAAGTTCCTTCTCACTCTGTTTCTTAAGGAAACTGTACAGTTGCCTTGAAATTATAAGCAACTACAGAAGGTATATGCCCTTTAAAATTATATTGCCATCACAGGCAGCACCTAATAAATGCAAACCTGAGGTTAAATGTAGTGGACCCAGACCCAGAGGTCCAGCCTGTAGTCTCTTGCTTTGTGAACTTGTACCAGTTATCTGTTGCCACAGTGATGATGAGCAATAACAAGCCACCACATCAGTGCACACCCACTTAGGAGCATGTTGGAGGGCCGAGCGGATCTGCTGATCAGAGCTGGGCTCCGTGGGCTTGCTCCTGGCTGCAGTCAGCTTCAGGCTGGCGAGCACCTCTCCTGCTCTTGGCTGAGCGCTCTCCTGCCTCTGGGTCTTCGGTCGAAACAACTGCCGATTGAGCTCTGTGCTAGGAAGTCACTGTCTGCCAGCAGGCTAGCCTGGCCTTGTTCTGAGGGCACTGGCAGGGTCCCCAGGAGACTTGGAACTGGAACGCCGTCACTCCCTCTGCATTCTGCTGGCCAAGAAGGCCGTGATGGAAGAAGCCACAGAGTCATATTGCAGAGGGGGCAGAAATAGGGAGGGGAAGGGTTGGGGCTGTTTTTATAATCAGGCTGTCACAGGTTTTTGGACCGCTCTGAGTAACCATTACCTTGCCTGTAATGCACAGGTCGTGGTTCAGCCCAAGGAGACAACGTAAGTGAACATACTTCTAACTAAAATTCAGTGCAACAGCTCAAGTAAAGTTAACTAAGGGGCGGTGCAGGGGGTACAAACCAAACTCTTAAGCCTTTATATGTAGATACTGGTGGTCCAAGCTGGTACTGGGAGATTCCCATTTATAAAATCAGAAAACACCAAAGACTTCTGGGGTTCCGTGCTGGGGTCAGACCAGTCCAGGCCCAGCCACCACAACCCCAGGCCAAGGACAAAGGCCCCATTCACAATGGTTACTGCCCCGCTAGAAGTCACAGTGAACTTCAGAACCGTAGCATTGTTTGTCTCGGAGAATAAACTGGTCTTGTCCTTTTATTTTGAAAAAAGTGTTATCTTTATACCAAATCATATTACCACTTGGCCAGTTTTTTATATGTTGTCTCACCTCTTCCCTCCTGTCAGTTCCATGTGTATTTTAACAGCATCCCTGGTGACGGTGGTTGGGGGTCGCACCAGCGGTTTCCAAGTAGCAGTCCTCACTGTGGACACCATGCAGACCTGGTGCTGAACAGCCTCGGGACTGAATGCCTTCCCCCGGCCAGTAGGCGCTGGCCCTCAGAAGGCCACTTCTGCTCACACTGAGATGTCCAGAAGTCATACTTAGTCTGTATCTCTATGTCGCCGAGGCTCTCCAGCCAGAACACCATCTTCCCAGACCCTCACGGCTCTGTCAGTAGCTCTGGGCAGTGGTGTGGTCCCTGAGCGCCGCATGGTGCTAAGGAGCAGAGGGTTCCTGGGGTAAGCGGGATGCAGAACTTTCGGAACTAAAATCGACAGGTAGGGCAGAGCAAGCAACCTTCTGCACACAGTGCTCTGCTAAGTGCTGCTGCAAACATCAAGTGACCTTGAATTGGATACCGTGGATTACATCGCTCATTAACCAGATGAGGATCTGTTTTGTTTGCACCTCAGACAGTGCTTGGGAGATCCAGGCACACTGGAGCCCGGCAGCGCGCATTTCCCAGGCTGGTGAGCGGGCGTCTGCGCGGGGAGGGAGACCGGGCCGAGGGTGGGCGCCGCCTGGGAGCCGGGGCCGCGTTTCCCAGGCCGCCTGCATCTTAACCCTCTCAGAGGCCAGAGGCAAAGACAGCCTGCTGGAAACCCGAGGCCACTCTCTGATGTCTTGACTGAAGTCCCCTCTGGGCCGTTAGTATCCTGTCGTAGGATTTCTTCTTCCTGGGGTTGCATTCCCGCTCTCAGCACTCTGAGAACTTCAGGCGCCCCTGAGCAGTTACCCGAGGGGTTTCTTCGTTGCACTCTGACGACTAAATCCTTCCTTTTTTCTTTCTTTCTTTTCTTTTTCTTTGCCTTTTCCTGAGTTGAAAACACTGTATGGGACGGGACGGTTGATTCTTAGCACAAAGATCAGTTTGGGGGAAGAAAACAAAATTTATGATCACGCTTTCTTCAAAATGAAAATACATTATCTTTGGACGTTTTAAAGCGTATTTTGTAATGGTATTGTACGTTAGTTCATATTTTTATAATGTGTATATCCAGTGACCACTTTTCAAGACTTTAGTCAATAAATAGAAGATGCTACATAATCTTACATTTGAATTAGGTTGCATTTAAAATCTTTTTTATTTTAAAATATGTCTTTAAAACATGTCTCTTTTTAATTTGCAGTTTAATTTCCCACTATCTTCCAATCCATACATCTTGAGTTTCATTATTAAAAATTGGTTGATTTGGGGGATTTTTTGACCAACTACAGATAATAAGTTTTAAAACTTTATTTATATGGGATCAAAGGGTAAACTGAACATATTAGATTTCTCCAGGAAAAACTTCAGCGGGAGAGGGTTGGGCGGAGACAAATGGCAGCTCAGCAGCAGTCCAGGCTGCCTGGCGCTCAGCGGGCTCGCCGCTCAGAGCTGCCAGCGGCCAGGGCGCTGCCGCCACCAGGGGACATACTCAGGGAAGTGGCTTTAGAGGCCCCTGTACGAAGTGGCCTCGCCTTGGGGATTCTGCGTCCCTTGGGGCTTTCAGAAAGTAGAGAACGGTGAACAGGTGCAGAGCACCTGCCTGCGCCTGGCCCTGAGCTGGCTGTTTTCTTCCTTCCTACAAAACACTGAATTATCCCCCCCGTTTTACAGATGAGGAAACGGAGGTTCTTGGAGGTGAGGTGATGGGCCTTGGGGAAGAAGTGAGGGTTCGGAACCTAAGCCCCACCGCCTGCGCGCCCCGCCCCGGCCGTGCTGCGAGCCCCGCTGTCGCGCGAGCCGCCAGCAGGTGGCAGTGCATGCACGCCGCGGCCTGCGTGATGGCGCTGGATTTTGTTTTTCTGGGTTCTGCATCATTGTCAAAGAAGCACTTCATGTGAGTCATCTGAGCAGTTTGTACATAGCTTATCTACCCACTGGAACAAAAAAAATCCAGTACCAGCGTCAGCGAGGAGCGGAGTTGCTCTTCGCGCTCTCCCTGAGCGCGGTGCCGCGTCCCCGCCCCCGTCCCCACGGGGCTGGCCGCGCCCTGCCGTTTTTGTCGCTCGCGGCCAGGGGGCCTCTTGCGCGTTTTCTTTCTCTGAGTTCGCACGCACCCTGGGGCTGCGCGGGATGCCAAGAAAATGACTGCTTTCAAAGCTCTGTCACCACGCAGTGCTGACATGCTGCTTTCAAAGCTCTGTCACCACGCAGTGCTGAGATATGTGTGCCTTCAAAAGGTTAGGGCAAAGAGCTGGACCCGCCGGCTGGCCCTTTGTGGCCGCATGTCCAGCCGCGCCCCCAGTGGAGCTTCCAGGTTCGCGACAGGCACCGCGCGCTCGGAGCAGTCTCCCCGCCCCGGCGCTCCGTGCGCGCGGCAGCCGGTGCAACCTCGCTGTGTCCTGAGGGGGCGCCCTTCTGCCTGGGTTTGGGGGCGTCCTTAAGTTTCTTTAGAGTGACCCTGTGGTCTGTTTTTTTCTTAATGACATAGTTGAGCTCCTTTGGTTGGCTTTTGGCAACTGCCTTACATAAAGTTTTCTTGCAGACGAACCTATTCTGTCTCTTTCTTCAGAGGGCTGTGGCCTGGGCTGCTGGCTCTAGTGAGCTGCTGTGGATGGCCCCCGTGGCACAGGCAGCTTTATTTGGCGGACTCGCCGTTCATCTTCATTGACGGGAATGTAAACTCAACGACTCGACACATTTTTCTTGTGTGCTAACGATGTGTTTGGTATTGTACTGGGTGCTATAATATGTGGCCTTAAGTTATTTTTCACTAAACATGAAATTGGTGTGAAAAAAACTAATACAATATTAGCAAAAGTTATCATTTTATCATCTATCAACTTATCAACTTATTATTATTCTCTAGTAAAAGTTATCATTTATAAGTTGGGAGTAATATTGGTCCCTCGTTTCTCCACTTGAAGAACACATAAAACTACTTTCTGTTAGCAAAACTGGGCAGTGTTTCTGGGTGCGGCAGAAGGCAGATGGCTGAGTGAGGGTGTCCGCTTGCTTCTGCCCAGCCTGCAGAGCGGGATGAACCTCCAGATATGCTTCGTGAACGACAGCGGCAGCGATAAGGACAGCGACGCCGACGACAGCAAGACCGAAACCAGCGTGGACACCCCCTTGTCTCCCATGGTGAGTGCAGAAGCTGCCGCTGGCGCTTGTGTGTGCTCTTTTGGGTGTTCAGCTCTTTTCTGTCGTTACTCAGGAACAAACGTTGCAGAAATTTAAAAGGAAGTGTCTCTTGACATTCCTGGACGTGGCCCCTAAAATTTGACAGCAATTGAAGAATCAAAACTGTGATACAGTAAGGAGACATAAGCCCTGCTAAAGTAGGCAACTACTTTCATATTAAACCATAAGAAAAAGCACATATGCCCTAAAAAATTATAAAGGAAAATATGCTGTATACCAGTCCTTCCCCATTGGGGTTAGAAATGTGAGCACAGACGAGGAGCAGGACACACTGTGAAAGGCAGGGCATGGGAGGAGGGCAGGGGTTGGAAAACTAGCACATCGAGATGTTGCTCAGAGAAACTAGCAAGATCACGTGCGTAAAGCATCTGCTCCTCATTCCTTGCACACATATTAAGGATGGCTTAATGATCCTGGGAGCCTGTTGCTGGAATTCTTTTCCTTTCTGTGAGGTCTGTTGAGCATCTTTCTTACCAAAGACCAACCAAGAGGAAACCGTGTCAGTAGTGCGTGCACTGTGACGTCAGAAGTTCCGTGCCTACCAGAGGCCCCGTCGGCTTCGGGGGCGCTGTGCCGCCTTAGCTCTGGGTTCAGTGTTCTGCTGTGTCTCATCACCTCAGGGAGGCGTTGAGACCAAGAATCAAAACTTCTCGAGTTTGTCATAAATATATTCTCCCCATTATTAATGACACTACTCTTTATGCTAAAATCAGAGTCTATGGTTGACACTGAGGAAATAAACTACCTTTTTTAATGTTACTTGAGATTCGTACAGATCAGATCAAGCAGACAGCTGCGTTGACAGGGACTCATGGCAGCTCTGAGACAGGGCTCGGGATGCTGGGGCCCGTCCCCAAAGATGGCGCCCAGCACGGCGAGCTCAGGCCTGCTCTTTTTTTCCTTTCGCAGAGCAAACAGAGTTCTTCCTATTCCGATAGAGACACTACTGAAGAGGAGTCTGAATCCCTGGATGACATGGATTTCCTCACGAGGCAAAAGAAACTGCAAGCCGAAGCCAAAATGGCCCTCGCCATGGCCAAACCAATGGCCAAAATGCAAGTAGAAGTGGAAAAACAGAACAGGAAAAAGTCTCCCGTCGCTGATCTCGTAAGCAGCGAACGCTGAGGTGCAGCCAGCGTGGGGGACACTGCCCCCGTCCCTGCCCAGAGTTACGCAACCTGGGCTTGTACGAGGCACTTTGTAAAAAGCACTGTCATTGAGAAATATTTAAGTTTTTCTTTTTCCTTCTGACCATATCGCTGAGAGATATATAGGCAGCCGTTTTCACAGAAGTCAGCTTTGCTCTTGATTCATAGCTGCTGTGTTTCTTAGGGTCAATATTAGATGTCACGGGAATATTTTAATTCCTTTGAAGCAAGCACAGTTTAGGAACCTATTGGTTGTGGCAAACCCACTATTGCTTTGTTCTCTTTCTCACCCTTTCAAAGAAGAAAATAGAGCCTGGTGGGTAAGCACCCTGGGGCTTGGAGCCTAAGCCTGGCTCTGCTGCTGACCTGCTGCAGGGCTCCGGGCAAGTTACTGAAATCCCAGTTTTCTCATCTATAAAATGGGAGTAATAATAACACCTGTGTCAGAGCACAACTGTGAGAAGTCGGTGACCAAAGCATCCAGACCACACAGCACTGTGCTTGTAGCAGGGTATCAATTAATAAATCGCTGATGTGAGCAACGCAGTCCACATCACTGATGTCACCTGAGCTCCCTGGGAATTCGTTTGTGGATGTTAGACTGACTCACGGTTGTCACAGCCTGGGTTAAAGACCTATCCGAAAGCTTGTGATTTGAGTAGTGTAGTGTTTTGATGCCAAGAGCATTTTAGACTGTGTCGTGTGTGTGTAGGGCCTCATGTTGGGAACGTCAGATTGGGAAAGCTTTTAAGCACAGAACCTGAACTGAAGCCGGTGAGTGAGGGCGGGTCTCCTGGGAGAGGATGGGGTCTTCTGTTGAGTCCTTGCTGCTCTGCTCACACCTCTGTTTCCTCCCATTTGTATCTTCAGCTGCCACACATGCCTCACATAAGTGAATGCCTGATGAAAAGAAGTTTGAAGCCCGCTGACCTGAGAGACATGACTGTTGGGCAGCTACAAGTGATAGTCAACGACCTCCATTCCCAGATAGAAAGTAAGTGCAAGAAGTGCTTGAAGATGGGGTCCTAAATGTAGACCAGAACGGCATAGGCCTGCTTCCTGGATCCGCTTCCTTTGTGCGTGTCACTGGGTCCTTCCTGTGAGCCTGCAGGGAAAGGAAGAGAATCACATGGCTCTTTTCTTGTTTTGTTACTGTAAAACGTTCAGTAAGAATTTTTCAAGGTTCACAGGGATTATAGGGTTTTTTATTCATCTTACATCCCCAGCTCCTAGCACAGTGCCTGGCATGTATTTGGCTCACAACATCTGTTTCTAGAACACGTTCAGTAGTTACAGGTCATTTATTAGACGATTATCCCCTCGACCTGTATGTCCGTTCATTTTAGGACATCAAATCAAATTCGACTTATTTTGTGGCGCTCCAGGTGGTGAAAGTACACATGACCGGTATGTGGACATTACAAGGTAACGGAGTATGGGCCTTTTTCCCCAGAATAAAGAAGGACCTCCAGCAGAAGTGGCGGGGGGTGGGTGCTCACTCGAGGTGACTGGTTGTGCAGAGCAGGGCAGTTGCTTGGCCGATGAGAGAGAACATGCCCAGTGGGGCGGTGTGGTCAGTCCACGTGAACCCAGGTGCCCCCAGCCTCTGGAACACGGGATTCCGTACAATCCTATGGACTTAGAGATGAGAAGTCACCTAGGAGACGTGCCAACCAAGTGCATTCAAACCAACCGACTATAGAAGAGCATTTAGGAGCCAAGCAGGGATATCTGAACACTGACGGAAGGTTTTAGTAAAGACTTATTTATTTATTCAGGTATGATAAAGGTATTGCAGTTATGTTAATTTTAAAAAAAAAAAAGAACCTTTAGAGGTACCTATTGAAGCATTTACAGATGAAATAATATGATGTCTGGAATTTGCTTTAAGATAATCCAATAGGAGAAGGGGAGATAGACAGTCGGGATTGGCCGTGAGTTGACAGTCGTTGAGGCTGGTTAGATGCACGGGGCGTGGGGACTCCTTAACCTGTTCTCTTTGCTTTTGTCTCAGTGTGAAAATTTCCATAATAAAAAGTTTAAAACTTCATATGGGAAAACAATTCCGATGCGCTATAATGGCACCTACTGAGAGCCAGCCCAGAAGGCTGCCCTGGGAGCGCACGGCTGGAGCCAGACACACTGTGTCGGGTGACACAGCCAGTGTTGGTTTAAAGGCAAGAGAAAGCTTTAACATTTTAATTAGGAAACCATAGATTCAGAGGATTTTTTAAAAATTCTGCTACGTTTTAATTTTAGTTGAGAATAAATTACTAGGAGTGTTATTCTTTCAAGGACTTAAAAGGCTTTCTGATGTTTCACTATGGGAACACCTTCCTTAGACTTTAAATAATAAAATGGCCGTCTAGTCCTTTTCTGAACTAGATAAAGTTTTAGACCTCTTCGTATGCTGCTTTTTCTCCCTTTTTTAAGTGGAAACTAGTCTGATGTAAAGGCAGATAAATGCTTCATTTCAAGCCGGGATCTCTCAAAGCCTTTGCAAGGAGGACCCCGCTGAATACATCCTTCCATCCTTTGTTTCCGGGCCCAGAGCTCTTGCTCAGTTAACGCCTCCCCCCGGTGTTCGTGCATTTGGACCTAGAAGCTTTAATTCTTAGCCCATCTGAGGGGGAAAAGCAAGAGAGAGCCCATTACCTGTTCATGTGTTTCAGGGGCGGAAGCCACACTAACCCAGAGCGCTGAGTTCACGAGGATTGGAACTGTCTCCGTCTGTGTCATTCCTAGTTTAAGTCCTAAGGAATATTTCCTTGGTACCCACTGTCCCAAGGTTTCGGGGGTCGCTTCTTCAGGTCTTGCATAGCTGGCTTTCCAGTGTCTTCAGATATGCCTTTCCTAGAACAGCCTGCACAGAGGGCCTCTCAGGGCCGCGGGAAGCCTGTGACATCCCTGGGCGCCTTCCCCCCTGCAGGGCGGATGATTGAGCGCTGTCAGGTGCTCGGGCCCCCCTAGCTCTCAGTGGCAGGAGCATCCTCTAGATGAACAGCGGAAAACTTAATATGCCCCAAACTTTTTTGTTCACGTTTCTTCAAAACAAAATCCCACTTTTTCTAACAAGCTATTTTCCTAACAGCTAACAGTTTCTTTTCCCAGTTTAATGTGAATATAATTGAAAACACTTTACTGTTTTTCTTCCAACACTTCTATAATTTTGCAAACTACTCATATTGTCAAATTGATGACTATCCTGGGCTTATCAGAAGCCAATATAAGCCGTTTATATATATATGTGTGTATGTATCTATGGTACGTGTATAATGATCTATAAATAGTTACACTTTCGGACTTAGATACAGTCTTATCTGTTCGTAAATGCTCTCTCTCCTTTGCCGCAGGCTTGAATGAAGAGTTGGTCCAGCTGCTTCTCATTCGAGATGAGCTGCACACAGAGCAGGATGCCATGCTGGTGGACATCGAGGACTTGACCAGGTCAGTGCTGCCTCCCCCTTTCCAAAGAGGGAACGGAGCCTGGGATGGTCTGGAGTTGAAGACCTGAGGCAAGAGCGAGCCCTAGAGAACTTCCTCCCTTACTTCCCTGAGGAACTCACCTGATTGCTGCTGAGCTCAGCTGTTGAGATGGAAGGGAAGTAGCCAAAACTGCTCCTTTCTACGTGCTTTGTTTTTTCACAACCTTGTCCCTTGTGATAGGTTGTCAGTGCATTAGCGCTTCTTACACCCCCACCTAATCATTAGGTCAGCAGTTATGGCCTAGGAGGCCTTTATCCTGCAGGACCCCCGAGGAGTTGGCCCTGAGTCATTCCATGCTGGAGTGTTTCCAGCCCAGGATCAGTCACGTGGTGGGTGCCACATAGTGGCACTTGCTGTTATGTGACCCAGCTCTTGATCGCATCTGCCATGCCCAGAAGGCAGAGACACTGGCATCTTTCCACAGCACCAGTGCCACCAGATTGCTCTCACCATGGGGACACTCCAGGACTTGACTTTCTAGCTGGGCCCGGCTCCAAGCACTCTCTGTCAAGAGGTAAAGAATGCTTCCTTCCCTGGGGGTAAGGAAACTAGGGTAATGCTGGTCGAGAGCTGGCATTTCTTAGTAGTTTTCCTTGTAGAAAAGCCTGTCCCCCTAGGTATATAAAGTGTGTTGTATCCTGTGCGCATCCCTACTATCTCATATTCGTTGGGGCACCTTTCCTGAGACAGGACATCCTTCACCGGGAGGGAACAATTAGAGTTAATCCCAGAAATGGTATTCGGAGAGCAGAAGGCTCCCCGAGGAAGGAAGGAGCACTGCTCGTCACAATAACACGAAGAGTTAACCACCTGACCCAGAGCATCCTAGAGAAGCCGGAGGACGCAGGTGGTGGAAATGTGCTCGGCAGCTGCCGCAGGACTCCACTCAGTGTGTGACACTGCATAAGAGGTTTTCTCGACGCCATGCTATATAAATAGTCTTGGATATTATGTTGCCATGCCCCTAACAAAAACAAAAACAAACCCCAGTAGGCCTTCTCGTACCTTCTCAGCGTATTTGCCTGCGTCTGAAATACCACAGCCACACTCGCTACCACTGCCCTCTACAGATGTGTTCAGGCCCTGCACCAATCCTGCAAGACACGTCCCTTTTTGTTAGTCTGAGAAGTTTGCATAGAGGTGTTACATGGGAAATCAGTAGTGAAATATACAACCAGGACGTGCATCTTCTGAAAAATATGTAGTCACGTGTCACTTAACGACAAGGACACGTTCTGAGAAATGCATCATTAGGCAGTTTCGTCCTTGTGCGAACACCATAGAGTGTGCTTACACAAACTTAGATGGTGTAGGCAGCTACACACCTAGGCTGCGTGGTACTAATCTTATGGGACCACTATTGTATATGCGATTTGTCCTTGACCGAAATGTCGTTCTGCAGCCGTGACTGTAGACTCATGGGTAACTGCTGTGACTTGCCTGTGACCACAGAGACCTGTGATCTGCCCCTCAGAGCAGCGCTGGCGTTCCTCATTGCAAGGACACTGAGAGGCCCCCTTCCCTCAGAGTGTGAAGCTTTTACTTAGATTTGCAGTGTGTCATCCTAGGCCTTTCAGATGTGATCCTGGGAAGTGGGGGAGGCAGAACCATGAGGTTAAAAGGAGAAGAGTCCCTAATAGAATAGTGTTGGAGGAGCCCTTTAAATTGGAGCAGATGGGGAGAAGTTTCTGTCTATTCCTGGCTGCAGAAATACAACCTCGCTCATGGGGTGATCGAGAATACTTAGGCGTTCCTAAAGGTAGCAGTCCCAGAGTTTGCAGCCAGATCCCAGAAGGCTGAGAGCGTGGCCCTGGGACCTCTGGGAAGTTCTGTTCACCTATTCCCTTTACCTGTCCAACTCCTCCCATTCCAGGGTCAGTTTGGATCAGTGGTTCTCAGTTTTGGCTGCACATTGGAACTACCTGGGGAGCTTGATAAACTATGGATGCCTGGATCTTACCCCCAGAGGTTCTGACTTAGTTACTCTGTGGAGTGGCCTGGGCATAAAGCTCTCCAGATGATCCCAGTGCACAGCCGAATTGGGGGACCACTGGTTTAGACGCCGCCTAAGTGCTCCCTGAGGCCCCAGACTGGGGTAGGATCTCTTCTCTGTGTTCCTGGCAACACACGGCATCCCTCCCGTGTGGAGCCCAGGCATACTGTGTTATATCTGTCTGCTGTCTCTCCCCACCTGACTGTAAAGCCCTGAAAGCAGAGATGACATCGTTCTCCTTCATTGCTGTGTCCCCAGAGCCTAAGACAGGGCCTGCCAGGTACATAGTGGGTCCTCACTAATGATTGTTGATAAAAAGGAGTCCTATGGGGCTTGAGTGGAACAAATCCTAATAAGGATTTTCATATAAATAGTTGATGAGAACTTTTTAGTTTTATGGATGGGAACCTTTTCCCTCCTTTGTTTAAAATTTTAATGAAATTTGCCCTTTTATGTATGTCTCAAAATAACACCGAACTTTCAATATTTTCTAAAACTAGTTCCTGTCTGTTCTTTTCTCCCCTCAGAAAAACCCCTTGCTGTAGGTGTGCATGCATGTGCACACACGTACACACAGCTACACGTTGAAACGCTGCTCTAAGAGCTGTGGCTTAGCCACGGTGGAATCTTAGCTCACTGTGCATCAAAATATTTCTTGAGCTGAATTTGTTAAATGAGGCCCATGAGCTACTTTATGAAAATGATCGAGGTTCGTTTATTCATGTCAACAGGGCCGTGAGATGGGCTGTGTGACTTTGCTTAGAAGAGAGGGCTGGTGACATCTTTTTCTTGAGTCCCTTTATTGTTAAATGCATAGCACCACGTATCTGTGGGCTGCAGAATGTGGCAAGGACACTGTTGTCACTTCCCTATTTCAGGAAGTATTTGTGGTTTGTTTTCCCCGTACCATAGATATGAGACATTCTGCAAAGAACTAGTGAGTGAAACTTGACGTCATTGACTACCCAGTCTAGGCGACACACCCAAACTGCCCTGAGCCTTTGATTACAGCTGGAAACCATGCCCTTAGATGCTTTTCTCTTGCCAAATTTATAATTTCCTAAAATCCTTCTTCAAAACATTTGTCTTTTGCTGCCTTCAGACCTTCCCACCCTCTGGCAAGACGTTTAATTAGTGCCGGTTCAAGGGATGTGAGCGGCCTGGCCATTCCTCCCGCTCTGTCTCCACTGGCCGGCTGCTGGGTTGGCCAAACTTTGGGCTCACAGGCCATAATAGGGCTTGATGAATAAGAAGACTCATGCCACCCTCACTGCCGTGACCGTGCGCTTAGCACTAATGCATGGGGGAGCGTGCAAACATGGGAAGTCTTTACATCCATGAAGGCCTACCACTTTAGCTTCTGTAAGAGTGGAATTGGATCACTGGCTTCAGATTGGTAATCTGAATTAACAGGAGCCTCATTAATACTCAGATTTGTGTCTGTGTGCCTGTGTTTTGGGTAAAGTCATCACAGAGTTACTTTCTATCATAACACCTTGTTTTGACTTTTTGCTTAACGCTTATTTTCTCTCCACTGTCCCCTTGTTTGCTTTTTGTTCCTTTCTTGTCTCTCTCCATTGGGATGTATGCTCTGTGAGAACAAAGTCCCCATGGTCTGCCCACCACAGAGTCCCCAGGCCAGGAGCAGTGCCTGGCACAAGAAGGCACCTACTAAACATTTGCTGAGTAAATTATCCAAATACGTCTCTCTTTCCATTTTTAAAAACAACACTGTTCTTCTCAAAGGTAGTGACATCTGCCAGCCTCAGATCAATCCAATGTCTCATTAGATACAAGGAATCATACGCAGAATAGAAAACAGAAGAGGGCACATCTATTTAAATTAAGCACTGCGTCTTCATTCCGCGGAGTGCCTCTGACCCTCAGTTTGGAGGATGTTTTAGCCGTTGATTGGAAAGCAGTTTGGGTCTTTCTTCTTAGCACTAAATAATTGTATTATTAATTTTACAGACATGCCGAAAGTCAACAGAAGCACATGGCAGAGAAAATGCCTGCAAAGTGAGCAGAAGCCATCCACCCAGATGACGAGCTAGAATTTATTTTGCTTCTGTGGTTGTAAAAGTGCTATTGCTGAAGGTGGCGCAGAGACAAACACCAGTGTTAGTCATTGATCATGTCTGAAGCTTAACGTCCAGTGATCGGCCTTTGCTTCCTAATTTATTTTAATTTTTTTACTGTGCCACTGAATATCAGGCATTTTAATAAAATATTGTTACAAAAAATGTACAGTACTTACACCATCACAAATCATGGTTAATGAAAGAAGGTAGTTTTAACTTTATTTTTATTGGTTTAGAGCTTTTAAGTTGGAGCAGTATTTGACCGTTGGCTCCTTTCCTTCTTCCCTGTAGTTTGAAGAACTGTAAATGACGGTGCTATACAAGTCCAGCATACATGCCTGCCTCGTAGTGAAGTTGTAGCTCTCCGTAATTGATATATTTTAATCAGTCTTCAACATTTTGTGAATGTTGACTACCTGAAGTTCATTTTTAGATGTGCTATTAACATTCTGTTGGATTCAGAGGGTTCTTTGAACGTTTTATGTATAAATATGTAAAATAAAAATTAAAACTTTGTTTCATATGATATGTCTTTTTGCTCACTAGCAAGCCCTAGCCTGGCTGTATTTCTCCCCTCTTCACTCGTCCACAACTGAATGCCCCACCAGGAAGCTTCTGTCAGTGCAAACACAGCATGCTCCAGAGGACAGCAAGGCGGCAAATGCTGGGAAGGTTGTAAAGGGTGTGACTGTGAATGAGGGTGTCTGTGGTGGAGGTGTGAGGGGAGGTGTGTGCGAGGGTGTGTGTGAGTGACGCAAAGAAGACAACATCGGCAACATCAGAGCTGGCACTTCTGTTGCTCAGAGGTATCGATCTGGCACGTTAGCGCTTCACTGTTTAATAGTTGCTGGTCTTGTTAGAGCTTGTTACTGTGTCAAAACTCCATTGACCAAATTTGCCACATGAACAAATGATGCTTGCCTTTGTGCTTTTCCTAAGGCCAGCTGTTGCCATTTCAAATTTTAACCGCTTCTGTTGGTCTCATGAAGAAAAATGGCAAGTCTAAAGTAGATTACAGATTGTTCCCCAATAAGTAGAGAGTTTCAGAAAGTTGATGTAATTAGCTAATGTCCGTGTAGGTATTCAAGAACCATAAGCTAAAGCCAAAAGGAGTCGTCAGCGTGCCAGAACCACCCACAGGCCCCCCCTGGTTCCGCTTTAAGGTCCATGATGTGGTCTGAAGACAAAAGTTTAGACAACTGTGCACCTTTCCCTTTCTTAGAAATACCCAGGTAGGTATTTTAAGTAATTAAGAGTTGCCAATTTTCATCATCATCTTGGCAAAATATGCCATCTTAAATTGAACACTGACCATCTTTATGGACCTCAGTCAAGTTATTTCATTTGGAACAGAAGCATAGCACAGCATGAACACACTCGGGTTCTTGTGAGCTGGCTGTTGAGCAGGACAGCTTGCTCACCACTGAGCTAAAGGGCAGGGCCCAAAGTTCCCCTGAAGTCCCACACCCACTGTCCGTGATCTCTGGGGTGACCCCAGGCCTGAGAATCCAGGCACGTCTGCCGGATCTTTGCTGCTGCAGCTGGGGAAACCAGCGGTCAGGAAGCCAGTGGTTGTCATCTTTAGCTGCACAGTGGAGTCACCTGGGAACTTCAGAAACCACTGGGGCCTGGGTCCCACCCCCACAGATAGTGATTTAATTGGTCCGGGTGTGATCTGGGCATCAGGATTTTTTAAAGGCCGCTTGGTGTGATGCTCATGTTGCATACCACTGCCTTAGACTTTCTGCTGCTTTAGCTTTCCTTTAACCATTGTTTTAGCATCTAGTTTTTTCTAACTATAATATATTCCCATTAATCTGAAACTTTGGGGGACAGACGAGCTAGGAAGAGCACTGCGAAAAATGCCTGTGCCCACGTACGAGCGGTCGTGGGACCTACACCTCCTCCGGGATGCCCGTGACCTGGAAGCCTGATGCTAGAACTCAGCCCACCAAGAAAGAGTCTCTGAATTCTGTACATCCTTTCCAGAACTGCCAATTCCAGTCAGAATTTAGAAATGAGTTTTCTCTTTGTCTTAAGCAGTGAAATCTCTCTGGTTAGAAGTGTGTTCTGAAGAAGTCCATGGCCTCTAAGCTCTCCAGTTGCTTGAAGCCCATTATCATAACTGAAGAGCCCCCAACTGGAGAAGGAGGAATGTGAGATTACACCCACAAGGGCCCCTCGAAACGACTCTGGGTCAAATCCAGCTAAAAGTAGAGCGGTTCTTCCCACCACCCGAGACCCTCAAAGGAGCTGACACTCAGTGTCCCCATGTCCCTGTCACGCTTCTCTGCCCAAGGAGAGAGTTCACCAAGCGACTCACCTCCAAGGGGTTTCTCCCCAAGGCTGGGTCTGTCTAGTCCTTTTGCTTAGGTTTCCAGCCCTTCCATGCGCAAACGAGGACGCTTCCTAGTTAACCAGGCTTAGTTAGAATGCTAGACTACTTGACCTAAAAACCAGGGCGGGCGGGCCCTCTTCTTGACCATAAGAGAGTGAGGTGTAAGGAGCGCGAGGGCTCTGGGCCGGAAGAGCCTGGGCACAGACGCCGACCCCACCATCTTTCTAGTGCTTTGACCTTGAGCAAGTTACTAAAATTCTATTTTACCACCTGTACGTAAGACCTCCTGGGATAATTCTAAAGCTTGAATAACGTAATGTCTGTGAAAGCACCTGGCACCCAGTACATACTCAGTAAATAATCGTTGAAAGGAGAAGTAATGATGAGGGTTTGGGTGGAGGAGGCATCCTGCGTTTTACCGGTTTCTGAGATTTAACACATTCTTATGAGTTTGTTCCTGCTTATTAATCATTAATTTACAAAGCAGATTATTAAGGAAAAAGTAACTTCAATCTTCAAGTCCCTCCACCCGCCTCCTAATAAGTGTTAAAGCTTGGAGTGTATTCTTACACACTTTTCTCCATGATTCTACAGACAGACACAGGTAGGTTTTGTGTTTCAACTTGCTTATACAAAAGTGGGGTCACAGAAAACACAGTGCTTTGCAACCTGCTTTATCCAGGTACCTCCTTCCAGGTCAGTACAGACAGATCTGAGTCATTCTTTTTAACAGCTGTATAGTAATCCCCAGTATGGTGGTACATACTTTTTTCAGCCATTCCCTCTAAGGATGGACATTAAGGATCTTTACACATTTCTGCCACTGAAAACAGACACACAATAAACATGCTTGTACTCACCTCTACTTGCACTTTTATTGTGTGATCGCTTCACTTTTTTCTTTAACCATGACCTGGTATTGTGTTTAGATACTTCAGAGTACAGAGAGCTGATTAAGGTAGGGAAGACCAGAGAAGGCTACTGCAGAGAAATTCCATTCCTTGCAACAAATTGGACCAACCCCCCGTGTCTGACAAACACCAACTCATTTTCATCTTTAGAGAGCATGAGTGTCACTTCCTTGACGCAACTGGTTCTCTCATTCTGTCTCCATCACACACACACACCCCGCACACCTGTAGCCTCCAAGGACTGTCATCTGCATCCTGAATACAGATTTTTCTGTTTCCTACCTGAGGGTAAAGGCAAACGTCAGCTGCCTTCGTAACCAGAGCCCTCAGCCCAGAACAAGCAGAGTCTTTTCTTCAGGAGAAAGTCTGCTCGCTGGGACTGGCCCTTTTGTCCCCTCCGTTAACTGGCGGTGCTCTTCACTTTTCCTGACATCCAGTGCCTCTCCTCTCAGCTGAGGGCTGAGCCCCTCGGCCTGGCTTTCACTCAGGTTTACTCTCATTTCTCAAGCTTCATTCCCAGTTTCTGGTTGACTCTTAAGTTCCTCACCTCACCAAATTTTTGATCTATGATCCAGAGCCTTTCCTTCCACAGACTGTGTCGTCTCTTCTGTCTCTAGTAAACAGCCCTATGGCAGATGCCACTAGGCATCTGCCAAAATTCATGCTCCCTACCATGTTCATAGTTATAGAGTTGTCCCTGGGAAACGGCTAAACAGACAGGAACTGCATTTCCCACCCACCACCCTCATGCATCTAAGTGTGACCCATGACTGATTCTCACCAGTAGGATGTGAGTGGGTGTGGTGGGCCTTAATTCCAGCCAAAGCTTCAAAGGAGTTTGCCTTCTCCATGTTTTCTCTTTCTCCTTGCACCAGCTGTGATCACAAGTACCTAGAGGATGGCAGAGCCACAATATGGAAGGAGTCTGGGTCCCTGTGTCCACTGCAGAGGAGAGCTGCCTGCTGCAACCTCAGATGGTTACAGGAGTGAGAAATAAACTATGATTATGTTTGAGGCATTGTACTGCATCAAATGTCTTTATTACAACAGCTAGCATTACTGTAACTAATGTCAGTCCTTAACAAGGATAGCCATAGTCCTTTAAGAAAGAGCCGGAACACAAACTCAGGTCTCTGAAGACAAACCACCATGCAACGCTGCTTCCAGAGGCCTCACCTCTTTTCTGATAGAAAATCCTCTCTAGGTCATTGACTCACCCTTTTTCAGTTCATGGACCTCTTCAGTTTAGTTCAAGGTTTTTTACTTTTATTTTTTTAATTTTTCCTTCTTCTCCCCAAAGCCCCCCAGTACAGAGTTGTGTATTCTAGTGAGGGTCCTTCTAGTTGTGGCATGTGGGACGCCGCCACAGCATGGCCTGATGAGCAGTGCCATGTCCACACCCAGGATCCGAACCAGCAAAACCCTGGGCTGCCGAAGCGGAGAGTGCAAACTTAACCACTCGGCCACAGGCTGGCGCCTTCAGTTTAGTTTAAATCCTGTCCTCCATTCTGTCTTTTCCCTTAGCCACTGAGGCAGAAACCAGAGAACGTCAAAATTGGATTTGTCATGGACAAACAATTCATGCCAGAAACAGGAAGGATTTTATTATGATGCCAGAAACATAATTATGTATCAAGTGACTACAGGAGACTTCTTTGGTGTCCATCTGGAAGAGCCTTGGGTTTCTACGATCCTCGAGACCATACTTTGGTTATTACTACCCAAGCTGAATTTTCTGATGCTTAGAAAACATAATTACCTTTTGCATTGATGTTCATTTATTTTTTCTAAATAAGATATGACACATTCATTAGGAGATAGGTTGATGGGTAATGAGTTTTTCAGGCTACTTTAATTGAGGCTTGTAGTCGGTTGTTGGTATAAATGAATATTATGTTAAATACTTTATGAATTAATGGGTCTGGCTGTGCAGAATGAAAGTGTCTCCTAATTTCTATGGAGCCCAAAGACCTTTCATTTGGTAGCTTAATTGGTTGTAAGAAATTCTTTCCTGTAGCATCTTTCTCTCCCTACATTTCTCTGTTCTAGAACAATGCTCTTTCTGTGGTTATAACATGACCCTTGTTTTAAAAACTGCTGTACAAGAGCACAGGACAGAAAAGCAATGCTTATGGTGAAGGTGATTTTATTTTCACCTTCCAGACGAGGCATTCAAACTTTCTTAGCAGTTATTTACTACCAGAGTCTCTTTTCTTTTATATTCAATCAATACCTTATTTGCTTTTTGGCTTTGCAGGCTATAGCGGTGTGTATCCTGACTCTGGTAAAGCCAAGACAGGCTGGAAGTGAGTTCTTTAATTTTCTGCCTCATAAAGTTACTTCCTTCCAGACGTCTGTGAGTTCTCAGTAGAAATCACAGTGTGTCATGATGTGTCGTCTCACCTTGTGAGGGGGCCTTTTGGGTCACAGAGCTTTAGAGGTCACAGAGAGTCCCTGGTATTAGAAAAGCCATGTGAGAGACAGCCAGGAGCCCACACTTCACCTTACGAACAATTTAGATGGAGAGTTCAAGGTGAAAACGGGGTTGACTCTTAACAGGCAACGGGGAGAAAGGACTTCACTAATTTATCACAAGCATCCATTTCCTCTTTCCAGTGATGTGAAGGACTCCTGTCCTTGCTGCTTAAGAAGGTTGATTTTAACATATGTCATTGTCTTAGACGCAAATCACGTTGAGGATCAGCACCAGGCAACTCTGTCAGGCTACTTTTTTTTTTTAAAAAACATTGGCACTTGAGCTAACATCTGTTGCCAACCTTTTTTCTTTTTTTTCTTCTTCTTCTCCCCAAAGCCCCCCAGTACATAGTTGTATATTCTAGTTGTGGGTCCCTGTGGTTGTGGCATGTGGGACGCTGCCTCACCGTGGTCTGACCAGCGGTGCCATGTCCACGCCCGGGATCCGGACCTGCGAAACCCTGGCCCACCTAAGCGGAGCGCGCGAACTCAATCGCTGGGCCAGGGTCAGCCCCCAGGCTAAGTACTCTTTAAGGGAAGTGAGGAACACCTTAGGAAGAGGAATTAGGGGCAGGGATGTTTTGCATGGGAGTCATAAACGCGTCTGTGGCAATTCTGGCTGCGCCCAGAGCGGCAGTGCACGGGTGGGCGGCCCTGGCGGAGGACTCGCTCCCTGCCTGGGGGGTCTCGGGGGGAGGAGCCGCTTTCACTGCCCGGCCACGGCGACCATGAGGGACAGCCGGACCGGCGGCGGCAGCTCTTTGCGCGATCGGCGCCCCCAAGGACGCGCTTTGGGCCTGACACAGAAATGGCAAGCAATAGGATATATTGGAGCATATGAGGAAGCCATTTAGTGTAAACCTAATTCGGCCTGTTTTTTCCAAAAGGGCCTGACGTGGCCATCAAGCATGCATTGTATATCTGCTTTAAAACATTTCCTATGGCAAGAACAAATGGCCTTAAGAAAAAGGTGCAACTTCCCCCCACATTGGCATTTCCTTAGGGATAAGCATCTTTCTTAGGCTAGGAACTGACTGCTGTGCTCACCTTTGACCACCAGCTCACCTGTGACCACCCAGCTCGAGACAACAGAACTGCCATGCTCCTGTGTCCACCCAGACAGCAGACCTACCTGCTGTTTTCATCAATCACTGTGCTGACAGAGCAGACTCGTGACTATCATAAAAGGACATTTCAATCATGTGAAACATCCTGTTTGGGGGTATATAACCACTCTGTGCACCCCACTTCTTCAGTGCCCTTTCTTCCTTTGGGGGGAAAGGCCCCGGGCCACGGTCCTCACATTTTAGCTCAGAATAAACTCTCCCAAATTTTCATTTATAGATTGGTTATGGATTATTTTCGTGGACAGGCCCCACAGTGAGAGCGGGACGTCAGTCAGGCTGCCCGGGACCACCCCGGCCACAGGACTCGCCGGAGGCAGCCTTGAAGAAGCTCAATAACCAGTTTATGAATTTCACAGGCAACACATAAACAATTAAAGACCTCTTCTGAGGCTCCCTGCTTCCCACGCTGATCCTGAGGCTGCTTCCCCTAAAAACGTAGGCGAGAATCACTGGGGAAACATAAATTAATGGGGTTTGGAGGGGAGGGGAAAATCTAGCAATAAAACATAAAACATAAAAGTTTTGTACTATACCCTTTCTGGCCACACGTGAAATTTACTGTCCATTTCCCCCTCACGAGAAAGAGTCCTGGATAGACCATCGTGGTTTGAAGTCTAGCTTGTGTTTCAAACCTCATTCTCTCTCTTGTTTCTTTTATAATCAGCGCAGTCCCCTGATTTGCATAGCTGGTGTACCAATACAGTGCTAGGAATGCCCTCCCCATCCACTAAAATAAAAAGTCTGAATGCCCACTTCCTCTTTTTAAAAGTACACACATGTGTATCACTTCCTAAATGACACGCCTCGTCAAGAATTTTGGACTATAAAATCATCCAAGAGTTGGTGTTTATACGAGGTGGCTAACTGCGCCTGCGTCACAGCACAGCTCTGTTGACTTCGTGTCTTAGGCGTCTCTGTTCCTCCCCAGGGCCAAATACACTCACTCATCCTCAGAATTTTGAATTTCAAAGAAAACAGGAAGTTCACACACAAATGGCTCTCATTTTAGGTGCTTGCATGGAGTTTCCTCCACCACCAATGAACTGGGCGAGCGGCACTGCTTTCACATCACGCCAGAAAATGAAAGCCCCGTCTCAGGGCCACTTCAGATCCCTGAGACTTCTAAGTACTGATGGTCCTTCCCAACTCAAGGTCACCCAGGCTTCTTGGCTCAAGATGAAAGCAGTTTCATCGGGATTTCCTTTGGCTTCAGTTTCCAGGCCAGTCACGCAAACCATCCAAAAACGTGGGCCAGTCTCGCCACCCTTCCAGTGGGGGTGCTGGGGCTTTAGGAAGATGGTAGCGTCCCCTCCCAGGCCCTGAAGCCAAAAGCAGGAGGGGGTGAATGTGAGGACTGACCCAGAGAAGACTGGAGTAGAGAGGAAAGAGGTATTTGATACAGCTGGTGTCAGAGGCAGCCAGGAGGGGCAAGAAGACACCAAAGCATAGGAATACGCAGGCTGGGGCATGCGGAGGGCAGGGCTCCGACCACTGCTTATGGCGTCTCTCCCAGAGGTCACAAATGCAGTGAATTCAGGGACCAGGCTGGTAACACAAGTGACTGAAACAAGCTGGGCGCAGGACAACCGGGAAGGCTGGGGAGCACAGACCCTGACTGGAGGGGTTCCCCGTGAGGTCAGTGCTAACTGGTCATCTAACTGCATTAGGAGCTGGTTCATCGATGCGCACGTGACCCCAGCAGAAGCTTCTCTGGAATTGCTGTATGGACACTGGAATTGCAAACCTGAGCAAATGGGGGCCTGGAGCCCGTCTCATCTGCCGTGTGGAGAATAAGTTTGCGTCAGGAGGCCCAAGAGCAGTAGAGCCGAGCGGGGGAGGAGCGAGCCCTGCTCCCGGCCTGAGGACGCCTTGGAGCGGGTCTGAAGCCGGATCCTCCCCTGGACATCTTGTCACAGCGCCCAACGATGTCCCATTTCGCTCATACCAGTTCAAGTGGGGTTTCTGTCAGGACTGAAGGCGCCCTGCCTGCTCTTGTCTAATCTGAGGCCCCGTCTCTGTCACTCAGTCCGCCCCCCGCGGGGCTCAGTGGTCTTGTGATGTTCTTAACAAACACCTGGTCTTGACATGTCCCTGCTCAATGTCCTAAACGCCTGTCGCCCACACGATAAAATATAAACTCTGCACGCGGCGTTCCAGGCCTGCCACGATGTGTCTCCTCCTGCCCGTGGGGCCTGTCTCCAGCCACTCTCCCTCCCAGATTTTGACCGAGTGACATTGAACTTGCTGGTCCCAAGCTCTCCCTGGCCTCTGAGCCTTTCTCCAGTTCTGTATTCCTGAGATGCCCTCCCCCTGCTTTGAGCTCAAATGTCATCTCCTCTGGAAAGTTTTCTTTTGCTTCCTTAGATAGAATTTATTGCTTATTCTCCTCTGCTCCCACGCTGTCCCCATTTGGGTAATCTTATAGCATGTCTTCGTTTTGGCCTTCTGTGACAGAGTATCAGCTCGCTGAGAGCAGGGGAAGGCGTCTGTCTGCTGTCTTCACGCTTGGCCAGCAAAGTGCTCAATGGGCACTCAATAAACATATGGTGCATGGGAGAATGAGCGAAGGGTCAACACCATCTCAGAGAGAAACCCCTCTCCTGGCTTCTCTCCATACGCAGCTCCTCACCACCCAATTTCCCCACAGGTTCTTAAACCTGTGCCAAAACTTAAAACTCCGTGTCTTTTCAAGACTGCAGGTGTCTTAAAAGTCCTTATCTGAGATTTAATGTTCTCATAAGGCTTCTGAGGCAAGAGCCAGTTCTGAAGCCCATTGGGCCTGCTGGACACCACAGCTGAAGGCACGTTGTGGACTGGGGAGAGAGGCTCCAGCCCTAACTTCCCTTAATTGTTTACAAAAGTATAAGCATCTTTAAGAGGAAAGGAATTGAATACAAGATACGTCAGATGGTCCATCAGGCTGAAGGGGCCCCTGCGGTGTGGACTGACTGTCCTCGGTTGCCTTATCAGGTGGTGACAGTGACAACTCTCAGAACCTCAGTCGGTTTTCTCTGGGCTAAGACCCACATGCTCCATGGCCATTTGGGAAGGGAGTGTAGGCTTGTTGGCTTTCCTGTTGCGTAGTGTGTGGTTTCTCTTACTGGCCATCAGAGTAGAGCCCTGAAAGAGAGCTAGGTCCCTTCTTGCTAACCCCTGACACAGAGGTGCAGACACTAACCTATGACGTTAGATAGCTCTCGTGCATACTGATGGCTGAATCAAAGCGGGGGGGAAATGGGAGGCCACTGTAAAGGCATAAGAATACCTTTCATTTACACTTTCTGGGGAACTAACCAGTATCCTGTTAGCCTGAAAAAGTTATTGAAACTTCCCAGAGGTGTCCAACTTACCCCCAGGAAATAATCTAGATCTTTTCACGTTATTTCATTATCTCATATGATCTCACAATTTTTCTGAGAATAAGGTAGAGCAAGCAGGTGTGCTTTTTATTTTGAAGAAAGAGAAATGGACACAGAGGGATTAAGAAGGGCATTTCCCAAGGCTTGAGAGGGACCATGCAGCCAGAGAGAGAAGGCCACTCTTGAGTCCAGCCCACGGGTCTTCAACCTTTGCTGCCTGCATAGCCCCCAGAAGAAAGTGTAAAACTAGGTACTCCTCATACATTTCTAAGCTGACTTCAAAATTTGTCCATATGTGTTTAAAGAATTGCAAAGAAAACATTTCCAGAACTTTCTAAATATAAACATTTAAAAAATATATCTGATATAGCCAATGGAATGTATCTTATAGATGTATCCATTGGAATTTAAATACAAAGCAATTTGACTATTGTATCCATTTAAACAAAAATAAATGAGCAAGAACTTCTTTAACTGTTAGAAATTTTATATCATTTATTTATTCTTGAACTTATATTTACATTCCACTTCCCCCTCAGAATTTAGAACTAATGTAATTTTGTCTTGTTTTTAGAAATGTTTTGTTGATCACCCTACCAAACGTCTTCACACAAAAATATGTACATAAATATCAATTTAGATTTTTAAAAATTTCTTATGACCTAAAGTCTAAGTAAATAAAATTCTTCTATATTGTTACTGTTACAATTATTATTAACTAATTGATTTAAACATAAATACATTATAAACTTTGATGAAGAATTATAGAATAAAAAGGAAAATTACTTTGGAAATGCACCCTTTATTGAGAGGAGGTTCTTTTTTCCAGTTTATTCGTGTGTCTGTGAATGAGTATTACTTGTTGACAGAATGAGACAGAGTTCTCCATCGTTTCTACTCCCGTTAGTTGTGTTTATAGACGCAAACCTTGAGAAAACTTGTTCACAAATGAGTAGGTGGGAATGGAAGGAGTCTTGTTGCGGCAATGTCAATGAATTCTTTGAGTTCCCTTTGAATTATACGCCAAAAATCACATTGTGATCTATTATCAAAAATTATTTTTAGTTATCTATCAGATGACAGCTCCAGTCGGTTCTACTTGAACTTTGTTGACAGCAAAGCACTGGAAACCACTTGACTTGCAAAAGTTTGTTAGCCAGACATTAGAGCCATTTACTGTCTCAAACCTGTCCCTATACTTCCAAGGTTTCTTCTCAGTTGCTTTTTACCTGGGAGAGTGCACCTCAGTAAAACTGGAGAAAAAAGCCTCTCGTTTGTTAAGAGAAGAACATTGTAAGAGGGAAGATGGGAATGAAGCCAGCAGGAACCTTTCTCAGTGTGCTCTCAGGCACATCAACTTTGAAAAATGCTTTCAGTGGAAGTTGAGGATTTTGAAATTGATTCCCCTAAAGCTATCCATGCCATCCATCCCTTGGAAAGTCTTTATAAACTCCTTTGGGATGAACATACTGCAGTTTGAAGATCATCATATTAGCTCATTCTCCCACCACTTTTAAATATATCCTTCAAATTGGTGCCCCATCATTACAGCTTGTACATCAATCACCAGCAAGGCATTGGACATTCTTCCAAGTATTGGAGATAGAACAATGAATAAAAGAGACAAAATTCCTGCCCGCCACTCTGGTGGAGGAAATAGGCAATAAATGATTGGAATTTGACTCCAGTTTTACACTGAGCCAACTACGAACATGAGAGAGCCAGAAATAGAAAGCTCAGGCCATGGCTGACCCTGGAACACAGCTGTCTTGTCTCCCCTATAGCTGCAAGGGCAAGGTGCTGTGACCTTTGTCCTAAGTTTCTCCAGCACCAAGCAAAGTGCCAGGCACATAATGGGCTCTCTATACATATGTGTCTAATTAGTTGAGTGAAGTTGCAAGTCAAAGAAATTGTATTCATCTTTCTAAAGTGTCGGCTACAATTGTCCTTTAAATCAGGACTACTGTAAACTCATTCACAAAATCGTAACATTTTTAGATCCAGAAGGAGACTTCATGACCACCTGGTCACATCTTTTCCTTTTCTTAAAGAAGAAGAATGAAGACTGGAAAGGTGAAGCGACTTGTCAAGGTCACGAATCGAATCCCTGACAATCCTGTGTTTGTGGTCAGTGGAAAATCTCGAGCTCCCTTCAGTCTAGGTAAATTCCACATCCATTGCCCTTTATAGTAGTCCCAGTTTGATAGCTGCCGCTGAGAAATGTCCCCGCCCCATACCCGGGTAACTTCCCAACAAAGCCTTAGCATGTACATAAAAAGTGAAATAAAAAATGTTTCTTTTGCCTTCTATTTACGAATTCCCTTGGAATTCACAGGAAATGTGTTTCATAACAGAAACAACTAGTCAGTTGGGTCATTTAGAGTGGCCACCTCTACAACCCAAAATGTGGTTTCTTGTTTTCAGCTTGGAGAGTGTGAATGGAATTTTTAATGAATGGGAGTCTTCCATGCTTTCACTGTGAATTTAATATCTGTAATGGAGCCCAGAGGCCAAATTTCCCATAAACGGTGAGCAGGATTAATGGTCAAGGAGATTCCTTAGGCAGAGAAGTAACAGTCAAGTAGAAATGCAGTTGCTTCTGTTCTGAGGTCTCTGGGGTAAATCCTTGGACAGGCTGCCGCCCCTCCAGGGGGAAGTCCCTGGTGGCCAAATAAAGAGGTTCCAAGGAAAAGAAAGAGTTGTTTAGTTACATTGGCACAAATGGGAACCAAATGAGTAAATAAAGAAAGAGCCTATGAGGAGAATTTGTTGGTTTCTGAGTCTGTCACCCGTGGTTTCACTTTGCAATTCTGTGGCATTTGGTTGAGGTAATGTGCCGTGAGAAGTTTCTGCTCATATCCTTCGAATAAGAAACCCTGGAAACCACATGAAGGGGTAGAGACCAAAGAAACCCAAAAAGAAGAGCTCCCTTCACAGCTATCCTTAAGCCTCCACCGATGATTCCCACATCATTAGCTCTATCCCTCAGCTGTCTTCTGCATTCTAAGCTGGATTTCTCACTCCCTTCTGGAAGTCTCCATCTGAGTGTTCCAAAGACATCTCCAATCTATTCTCATTATCTTTATCCTGGAAACTGGGCTTTCTCCTGTTTTCTCTTGTTCAGCAAACAGCCATTTATCCAGGTACCCAAGTCTGAAACTTGGAACTTCTTAACTGCTTCTCCTATACCACTTCCAATTCAATCATCACCATCAGGAAAATAAATTCCACACCTTGCTCCTCGTCAGAAGGCTGAGAGACAATGCTTTAGAGGAGTCGTTGATTTTCACGAGAGCTGATATAAAAACGTCCTACTGAGAGTTCCAGCCTCCACTCAGGTCCCCTCCAGTCCATCCGCCACATTGTTCCTCATGGTCTTTCAAAAGAGAAATTTCAATTACCTGCCTTTCCACTCCTTAAAGGCCTTCAGTGGCTCTAGCAACAGAGTTATATATGAAGCATGATGAAGCAGAGGCGTATATGAAGGGTGAAGGAGCAGAGGCGTATATGAACTATGATGAAACAGAGGCGTATATGAACTATGATGAAGCAGAGGCGTATATGAACTATGATGAAGCAGAGGCGTATATGAACTATGATGAAGCAGAGGCGTATATGAAGTGTGATGAAACAGAGGCGTGTATGAAGGGAGATGAAGCAGAGGCGTGTATGAAGGGAGATGAAGCAGAGGCGTGTATGAACTATGATGAAACAGAGGCATATATGAAGGGTGATGAAGCAGAGGCGTATATGAACTGTGATGAAACAGAGGCGTATATGAAGCGTGATGAAACAAGGAGGAGGCCTGTGGATCTGGACACAGGAGTAGGAATTCTAGCCCTGCTACTCATCCTGTGCAAGGCACTTGACCTCTGAGCCTCCGTTTACTTATCCATAAAGTGAGATATTTGAGCCAGGACAATGGGCTTTTAGTCCAGGACCAACAGTAAGAAACACGAAACACATTTAAACCACAGTGCACACACATAGGCACACAGCACATACAAAAATGCACACACAAAAGGCACATCCATGCACATGCAGACCACACACATGTACCGGCACACACACAAACTCACACACTAGACACAGATACACGTTCGTACACACAAATCATATGGAAAAACACAGTTTCCCAGTAGGATACATAGCCTTTCTATGCAAAATATACTTCGCTACTTTCTGTTTTAGTCTGTATTTTTAATTTTTAAACTTTTGATGAATGAAATATTGCTAGTTGTGACCCACAAAATTGATTTCAGGACACACTGGGAGGCTGTGGCCCGCTGTTGATAAGTAGGGAACTGCACGATTTCGAAGTTTCCTTTTAACTCTGAAGATTTAGATAGGCCTAGTGGGAAAAGAGAAGAGCTTCCAGAATATAACAAGAAAGGCTAGGGTGGGCGGAGCAAAATGGCGGGGTGAGCTGACCCGGGATTCTCTCCCCTCCAAAATACAACAAAAGATTGGAAGAACTGAATTTCAGAGAATAAACATAATGCCAGCTCGTTAGAGACCTACAATACCAAGAAGGCGGAGATCATAAACCTTGCTTACACCCTCAGAGGCGCTGGAACGTGACGACAGGCTGTAACTGCAACTGAATTCTACCACCATGGGAAAAAAACCGCTCCTCTACCATCCAGCAATTTATAAAAGCCCCAGACCAGAAGGAAAACAATAAAAACACAGAATTAAGTCCTGAGGACTTGGAATTAGGTAAACTAAGTGATAATGAATTCAGAGCAGCTATAATCAAAAAATGAGGTAGAGAGAAAGATAGAGAAACAAGCCGAGTTCTGGAGTTACTTCACAAAAGAGATTGAAATCATAAAGAAGAATCAAACAGAATTACTTGAGATGAAAAACACAATGGACCAGATAAAACAGAATACGGATTCCCTGAATGCCCGTGTAGACAACCTACAGGAGCAAATCAGCATAATCGAGGACAGACAGGCTGAATGGCGCCAGACAGAGGAAGAAAGAGAACTAAGAATTAAAAAAAATGAGGAAAATCTCCGAGAGATAATGGATTCAATGAGGAGTAAGAACATAAGGATCATAGGAATTCCCGAGAATATGGAAAAGGAAAATGGAGCAGAAAGTGTGCTTAACGAAATTATTGAAGAGAACTTCCCAAATCTAGGGATCAACGGAGAAATGTGTGTAGAGGAGGGTTTTAGATCTCCTAGATTTGTCAATGTAAAAAGAGCTGCCCCAAGGCACATAGTAGTAAAGTTGGCAAATAGGAATGATAATGAGAGAATACTCAGGGAAGTAAGAAAAAAAAGAGAATAACCTATAAAGGAGCCCCTATCAGACTGTCAGCGGATTTCTCTACAGAAACCCTACAAGCTAGGAGAGAATGGAGTGATATATTCAAAGCTTTAAAGGATAAAAACCTTCAGCCAAGAATACTCTATCCAGCAAGAATTTCCTTCAGATATGAGGGAGAAATTAAATCTTTTCCAGACAAACAAAAGTTAAGGGAATTTGTAACTAAAAGCCCTCCATTACAAGAAATCCTCAAGAAGGCTCTCATACTTGAAAAAAGAAAAAAGGGAGAAAGGGGACACAATCCACAGACTAGGGAGACCGATGGATAGAACCAGAACAGGATAGCAAATATTCAACTATCGCATTAGGGTAAAAATAAGGAAACTACCAAAACAAGGACGATCTTAGCACTCTAACTACCAATTAATAAGACGAGTTGGAATAAAAAATGAAAATAATTATTTAGGAGGGGAAGAGCAAAGGGTCTAAATCAGTATTGGTCGAGTAAGTAAGAGACCACCAGAGAATAGACTATATTATACACGAGATTCTAAATACAAACTTCAAGGTAGACACTAAAATAAAGTACAGAACAGAGTCACAAATCATAGATAAGGAAAAATCTAAGAAACCCAGCATAAGAAATTGCAGTATCAAATGGGTAGTCTAAAGCAAACAGGAAAAGAAACACAGGAAAACAAGATAATGAGCGACAGACTGACAGCATTAAGTCCACATGCATCAGTAATCACTCTCAATGTGAACGGATTGAACTCTCCAATAAAAAGACACAGAGTGGCAAAATGGATTAAAGAACAAGATCCAACAATTTGTTGCCTCCAGGAAACACACCTCAGCCCCAAGGACAAACACAGACTCAGGGTGAAGGGGTGGAGGACAATACTTCAAGCAAATAGCAAGGAAAAAAAGGCAGGTGTTGCAATTCTCATATCAGACCAAGTGGATTTCAAAATAAGACAGGTAAAGAGAGACACAGAGGGACAATATATAATGATCAAAGGGACACTTCATCAAGAAGAGATAACGCTTATAAATATCTATGCACCCAACACAGGAGCACCAAGATTCATAAAACAACTATTAACAGACCTGAAGGAAGATGTTAAAAACAACACAATAATAGTAGGGGACCTCAACACCCCACTCACATCAATGGACAGATCATCCAGACAGAAAATCAACAAGGAAATAGTGGAGCTGAATGAAAAACTAAAACAATTGGACTTAATAGACATATATAGATCACTCCACCCTGAAAGAGCTGAATACACATTCTTCTCAAGTGCACATGGAACATTCTCTAGGATAGACCATATGTTGGGAAACAAGGCAAGCCTCTACAAATTTAAAAAAATTGAAATAATAACAAGCATTTTCTCAGATCATAGTGCTATAAGGCTAGAAATTAATTACAAGAAAAAAGCTGAGAAAGGCACAAAGATGTGGAGACTAAACAACACACTACTGAACAAGCAATGGGTCACTGAAGAAATTAAAGAAGAAATAAAAAAATACCTGGAAACAAATGAAAATGATAGCATGCCATACCAACTCATATGGGATACAGCAAAAGCTGTATTAAGAGGAAAATTCATCACAATACAGGCACATCTTAACAAGCAAGAAAAATCCCAAATAAGCAACCTTAAAGCACACCTAACTGAACTAGAGAAAAAAGAACAAATGAAGCCCAAAGTCAGCAGAAGGAGAGAAATAATAAAAATCAGAGCAGAAATAAATACTATTGAAACGAAAAAGGCAATAGAAAGGATCAATGAGACAAAGAGCTGGTTTTTTGAGAAGATAAATAAAATTGACAAACCACTAGCCAGACTTACAAAGAAAAAAAGGGAGAAAGCTCAAATAAACAAAATCAGAAATGAGCGAGGAGAAATAACAACAGACTCTGCAGAAATACAACAGATTATAAGAGAATACTACAAAAAACTATATGCCAACAGAATGGATAACCTAGAGGAAATGGATAAATTCCTGGACTCCTACAATCTCCCAAAGCTCACTCAAGAAGAGGCAGACAATTTGAACAGACCAATCACAAGGAAAGAGATTGAAACAGCAATCAAAAGCATCCCAAAGACTAAAACCCCAGGACCAGATGGCTTTCCTGGGGAATTCTACCAAACTTTCAGAGAGGATTTAATACCTATCCTTTTCAAGCTATTCCAAAAAATTAGGGAAGATGGAACACTTCCTAACACATTCTATGAGGCCAACATCACGCTGATACCAAAACCTGACAAGGACACCACGAAAAAAGAGAACTACAGGCCAATATCACTGATGAACATAGATGCAAAAATTCTAAACAAAATTTTGGCAACCAGAATTCAGCAATTCATCAAAAGAATCATATATCAGGATCAGGTGGGATTCATACCAGGGACACAGGGATGGTTCAACATCCGCAAATCAATCAACGTGATACACCACATCAACTAACTGAGGAATAAAAACCACATGATCATCTCAATAGATGCAGAGAAGGCATTTGACAAGATCCAACAGCCATTTATGATAAAAACTCTGAACAAAATGGGCATAGAAGGAAACTACCTCAACATAATAAAGGCCGTATACAACAAACCCATAGCCAACATCATACTCAATGGGCAAAAACTGAACCCCATCCCCCTGAAAACAGGAACAAGACAAGGATGCCCTCTACCACCACTCTTATTTAACATAGTACTGGAGGTCCTGGCCAGAGCAATCAGGCAAGAAAAAGGAATAAAAGGAATCCAAATAGGGAGGGAAGAAGTGAAACTCTTGCTGTTTGCAGACGACATGATCTTATATATAGAAAACCCCAAAGAATCCACTGGAAAACTGTTAGAAGTAATCAAAACCTACAGCAAATTTGCAGGGTATAAAATCAATTTGCATAAATCAGTAGCATTTCTATACTCCAGTAATGAACCAACAGAAAAAGAACTCAAGAACACAATACCATTCACAATCGCAACAAAAAGAATAAAATACCTTGGGGTAAATTTAACTAAGGAAGTGAAGGACCTATATAATGAAAATTACAAGGCCTTTCTGAGAGAATTGGATGACGACATAAGGAGATGGAAAGACATTCCATGTACATGGATTGGAAGAATAAACATAGTTAAAATGTCCATTCTACCTAAAGCAATCTACAGATTCAACGCCATCCCAATCAGAATCCCAATGACATTCTTTACAGAATTAGAACAAAGAATCCTAAAATTCATATGGGGCAACAAAAGACCCCGAATTGCTAAAGCATTCCTGAGAAAAAAGAACAAAATGGGAGGCATCACAATCCCTGACTGCAAAACATACTACAAAGCTACAGTAATCAAAACAGCATGGTACTGGTACAAAAACAGGTGCACAGATCAATGGAACAAAATTGAAAGCCCAGAAATAAAACCACACATCTATGGACAGCTGATCTTCGACAAAGGAGCTGAGGGCATACAATGGAGAAAAGAAAGTCTTTTCAACAAATGGTGCTGGGAAAACTGGACAGCCACGTGTAAAAGAATGAAAATTGACCATTCTTTTTCACCATTCACCAAAATAAACTCAAAATGGATTAAAGACCTAAAGGTGAGACCTGAAACCATAAGGCTTCTGGAAGAAAACGTAGGCAGTACACTCTTTGACATCAGTATTAAAAGGATCTTTTTGGACACCATGCCTTCTCAGAGAAGGGAAACAATAGAAAGAATAAACAAATGGGACTTCATCAGATTAAAGAGCTTCTTCAAGGCAAATGAAAACAGGATTGAAACAAAAAAACAACCCACTAACTGGGAAAAAATATTTGCAAGTCATATATCTGACAAAGGCTTAATATCCTTAATATATAAAGAACTCTCGCAACTCAATCACAAAACATCAAACAACCCAATCAAAAAATGGGCTGGAGACATGAACAGACATTTCTCCACAGAAGATATACTGATGGCCAATAGGCACAGGAAAAGATGCTCATCATCGCTGATCATCAGGGAAATGCAAATCAAAACTACACTAAGATAGGGGCTGGCCCCGTGGCCGAGTGGTTAAGTTCTCGCACTCCGCTGCAGGCGGCCCAGTGTTTCGTTGGTTCGAATCCTGGGCGTGGACATGGCACTGCTCATCAGACCACGCTGAGGCAGCGTCCCACATGCCACAACTAGAAGAACCCACAACGAAGAATACACAACTATGTACCGGGGGGCTTTGGGGAAAAAAAGGAAAAAAAAAAATTTTAAAAAAAAAAAAAAAAAAAAACCTACACTAAGATATCACCTTACACCCGTTAGAATGACAAAAATATCTAAAACTAATAGCAACAAATGTTGGAGAGGTTGCGGAGAAAAAGGAACCCTCATACACTGCTGGTGGGAATGCAAACTGGTGCAGCCACTATGGAAAACAGTATGGAGATTCCTCAAAAAACTAAAAATAGAACTACCATACGATCCAGCCATCCCACTAGTGGGTATTTATCCAAAGAGCCTGAAGTCAGCAATCCCAAAAGTCCTGTGCACCCCAATGTTTATTGCAGCACTGTTTACAATAGCCAAGACGTGGAAGCAACCTAAGTGCCCATCAACAGACGAATGGATAAAGAAGATGTGGTACATATGTACAATGGAATACTACTCAGCTGCAAAACAGAACAAAATCATTCCATTTGCAATAACATGGATGGACCTTGAGAGAATTATGTTAAGTGAAATAAGCCAGCAAGAGAAAGATAATCTGTGTATGACTCCACTCATATGAGGAATTTAACACTATGGACCAAGAACAGTTTAGTGGATACCAGGGAAAGGTGGGGTGGGGGGTGGGCACAAAGGGTGAAGTGGTGCGCCTACAACATGACTGACAAACATTAATGTACAATTGAAATTTCACAAGATTGTAACCTATCAATAACTCAATAAAAAAAAAAAAGAAGGGCTAGGAAGAATCCCGTTTTTCACAATACTATGAGAACGGTCACTCACTTCTATTTCCATGGCAGTCTCATGTCCTTGTCACCAGCTCACTGCTCTGCTGCTTGCAAATCTGGTAACCACAGACCAGTTAAAGATTAGCCACAGACCTCACTGAAAATTGTGCAACTGGGTTCATCACAGTGTCCACAATACCGTGTCTCTTTAGGCAGCCAGTCCCTTTTAAAGCACAAAAAAAGTGTGGGGAACAGCTTTTCTTTTTTCACTTAACAATATGTCTTACAGATCATTCCACATCACTATATTCAGGTACACCTTCTTCTTAATTGTTGCACAGAATTTCATTTTACAGATAGAGCTCTATTGAACTAATTCCTTATTAATGGTCATTTCTATCGCATCACACACATCCTAAAGGTGAAATCTCTGGGACAAAGAACACACGCGGTTTTCATTTAATAGACTTTGCCAAGCCACTTTCCGTGGAAGCGGGCTCCATCTCCCAGCCGTTCGTGTCTGTCATCCCAGACCCCTGCCCACATTCGCTCGAAAATCAGCCACAAGCATTCAAATCACAGCTTTCGCATGAGGTGTCTGACTTTGAACAAGTCGCTTAACCACTCTGAGCTTCACTTTTCCTGTCTTTCGGCAATACCTACATGGTTGTTATGAGGATTAAATGCAATAATGAATGTAGTAGATATTTTATAATTTACTAAGTGTGGTCGGCAGCATCTCATTTTGTACCAGCCCCATCCCAGTACTGAGATGGTAAATATAATACACAACATGTACATTATATGCATGTACTTATTCACTCTTTAACTTCCTGTCGTAGCAGCGTAAGCCCCTTGAGGACGGTCAAATTTAAATAGTACACCTCCTAGCCTCTGTTGGCAGCTATGGCCTAGAGCACACATCTCTCTCTTTAAATACAGTTTTCAAATGAGTCTTGGTTATCGATGGTCTTAGGAAGTTGAAGCCTTCTGGGCTCTTATGCAGGATGTAAGAAATCATTGTAAGAAATCATAAGCTCCCTTTGCCTCACCGGCCACATCTGTAAAACGGGGAAGAAGATGATATTCACAATACCAGCCTCAGAGGGATGGTACACGTGGAAGGTCTTAGAATCATGCCTAACTCATCACATGATCACCAATATTTATTACCAAAAACAGTTAATTATTGTTCTTATGGAAGTTGGTTTTGGAATGCCATATTATATCAAAGAAACAATTTCAAAACAGCATTTCTTAGAGCCATTTACTAGAACTTGAATGTTTTTAACAGCTTTATTGATGTATAATTTACATACCCTAAAATCAACCTTTTGAATTTAAAATGAGTGATTTTTAATACACTTACAGAGTTAGGCAAACATCACCAAAATCCAGTTTTGGAGCATTTCCACCAATCTGGTAGGACTCCCACATGCCCATCAGCATCTCCTCTGCAGGTTCACCAAATCACTTAGCTGGGGATGTGCGGGGAACTTTCCAAGGCCCCTGTGGTTGTCTCATTTCTAGGATGTCCCTATTAAATTTCTGGCTTGTCAGCCATTGTGCTGCTTTTCCCAGCCTGGACTGCAGCCTCAGGCGAATAAACACTGGCCCTCCATGCTCACCTGCCACTAAGGTCACTGCTGGGCTGACAGCACTGCAGGGGTGGGCTTTCCGCCTTCTGCTGAAACTCAGTGGCACTTCCTCCAGCGGCAAAGCCCCATCCTGCTAGAACCTTTGCACAGACTGAGCTGTGACAGGGATGGGAGCAGGCCCAGGGAGAATGCCATGGACTCCCACTATTCTTACCGAAATATAGCAGTTTTTCATGAAGAAAAACGCTTCTTAGCTTGTTGTTTGCCTTTGGTCACCTTCCAGAGTTCTGAAATGGACGTTGCTGAGAATGCTGTCTAGTTTGATCATTATTTTTCAGGGAGGTGACCTGCTGACTTGCTCATTCTGCCCTATTGGAAGTCTGGACTTGGGTTTTAAGATAAGCGGCTCTCCTCTATTCGATTTCTCAGTGTTCCGACAGCTTTGATCCTTGGCCGTCAGTGGACATTCTCCTCTAAGAGATGATGCCTTTGGAGGGAGAGCCAGGTCCCAATGTCCCCATGCCAGACTTGTCACTCAGGAAGTAGCCAGACATCACTCAGCATGGACAGTTTGTCTTGGTTCTTCAGGGGCAACTTAATGGGCAAAATAAGCCAAATAGGACAAGAGACGCAGCAGTTAAAAATATGTATTAAGTACTCACAGAGTAAATAAAACCTCCTCTTGTGGCCTAAAAGCTGAGAACTGAAGGCTTCCCCAGCCGAGGAAAATCTAGAGGTAAAGACCATCGGATAAATGATGACCTCCTAAAGGACTGTACACAATTAGAATTCTGGGAGAGAGCTGTGGCGCTGAAAGAAATGATGGTCTTGAGATAGGTAGATCTCATTCCAAGCAGTATAGCAAATTCACTGCTCCTCTTATATCCAGACAGAGGGACCTTTACCAACATACCAAGAAGGCAGGACAGCATAACAGCTTGATGTGCAGGGTCTGGAGTCAAACTGCCTCACCTTGAAACCCCTCTTTCCACCTGCCTCTTTACATGCTCTGTGGCCTTGGGCAATTTTCATAAGCTCCCTTTGCCTCACCGGCCACATCTGTAAAACAGGGAAGAAGATGATATTCACAATACCAGCCTCAGAGGGATGGTACATGTGGAAGGTCTTAGAATCATGCCTAACTCATCACATGAGCTCAATTGATATTGGTTCTCATTAATAATAGTGTCATTGTCCTAGGGTTCCCCAGGGTAGCCTTCATGAGAGGCTGCTGGCTGTGAAATCCACTTCCCAGCCCTGGAGAGAGCACGGCATGAGAGCAGGGGCTTAGGAAGTGTGCTGCTTTCAGGTGCAGAACTGTGCCCAACAAGATGGCACTGGATCCACTCAGAATGACCCACTGGCCAACGTGCTCCTCAGACAGGTGCTTGGGAGCTCCTCCGGAGCCTCCCACCTCTAGCCCTGGGCCTTTATGCCCTGACTGTACCTGGGCCACACGCCTCCCTTCCGCAGGCTGGGCATCCAAGAGTCAAAGGTCTTCCACCTGGACCCCCCCCCCCCCAGCCCTTCCCTTCAGCTCCTGTGGCCAGGCCCCAGGCAGCCAGCACTGCCCAGGCCGGCCTGCCAGCTCAGCCCGGCTCCAGGCAATGACCAGCATTCCCTCAGGTGACACTTGGGAGGCCCGTAACCCCGCCAAGAAGCAGGCGTCTGCCTTTCTGGTCATCTGAAATAATCAGCCATCAGCTTGATAAAGACAAAGTCAGTAAAAAATACATATGCTATCTTCTTGGTTGGGTTAAAATTACAATTATTCCAAAATTTGACCTCAGTTCTTGTGTAGTGCTACTTGAGACACCAGAGAGTATTTTAGATGATTCTTAATGTCTTGGAAATATAAGCCTACCCCATTTGGAGGGCTCGGTATTCAACGCACTCTAAGTTCCTGTCACGTTGAATTCTCACGTTCATGCTGTAGAACATAAACTTAGCCCTATACTATGTGGGTTTAAATGATAAAGTCAAGGTTAAGACAACCAAACCAAAACAAACCAAAATCAAACGACACAAAGCCCTAGGAAGGCGCGTGTGTGCGGTTACAAGGGCGGCCAGTGAGCACAGACTGCAGAGTTCAGACTCGCTCCTCCCCGAGCAGCCGTGTGAGCTCCGACGAACTTCAACCTCTCTGTGAAACGGGGGTCATCACAGCACCTGCTCATGGGCTCGAATGTTTGCTCGCACCTGCCTGGAAGACCACCTGCCCGCCATGAGAGGAGGAGGGACTTTATTCCCCTGCAACTTACTCAGGTTTGTAAATAGTTGGTTTATTCAGTCTTCTATTTCTCTGAATTTATTTCCATAATGTGTATTCTTCAAATTTATAGTGCTGTTCTCTGAAAGTTTTACATTTTTCCACCGCCTCTGCGGTTACGTCTTCCCCTTCATGCCTAATGCTGTGCCTTCTCTCTTTTCTTGGTCGATGTAGCCGGGGGATTATTTATTGTCTTTCCAAAGAACTGGCTTTTAGTTTTATTGATGATGATTAATTTCTACTTTTGCCTTTATTTCTTTTTTCCTGCTTTCTTTGACTTTACTTTGAGTCAAATACTTCCTGAGTGAACTCATTTATTGTTCTTAGAAAGTTTTAATATATGAGATATCCCAAATACTCAGAAAAGAAAAAACACCAAAACACCAAAAACATATGTATGCAATAACTGCCCATGTAAGTATCGCCTGGTTTTAAAATTCAGATTATTTTCAACCTTTCTTATTCACTAAAGACTTCTTACTTACCAGTGAACGCGTGTCGGACCGCGGACGGCACGGCCACACTTGCTGCCTCCGATGAGTGTTGATGTGCAGGGCTTTGGCTGGCCCCGTTGCTGAGTGGTTAAGTTCATGCGCTCCATTTCAGCGGCCCAGGGTTTCACTGGTTTGAATCCTGGTCGTGGACATGGCACCGCTCATCAGGCCACGCTGAGGCGGCATCCCACATGCCACAATTAGAACGACCCATGACTGGAATATGCAACTATGTACTAGGGGCCTTTGGGGAGAAAAGGAAAAATAAAATCTTTAAATAAAGGAAAAAGTTCCAGAAATAACCCCTCACATTTATGGTTTGTTGATTTTCAACAAGGGTACCAAGATGATCCAATGGAGAAAAAGTATTCTTTTCAACAAATGGTGCTAGTGCAACTGAATAGCTACAGGCAAAAGAAGGAAGTTGGACCCCTAGTTCACATCATGGAAAACAACGAACTCAAAACGCATCAAAGACCTAACTGTAAGAGAGAAAATTATAAAACTCTGAAAAGAAAACAGAGGCATAAATGACCTTGGATTAGGCAATGATTTCTTAGATGTGACACCAAAATCACAAGCCACAAAAGAAAAATATACATAAATCATCAAAATTTGTAACATTTCTGCTTCAAAGAACACCATCAAGAACGTGAAAATACATCCCACAGAATGGGAGAAAAGTTTTGCAAATCATATATCTGATAATAGACTTGTATCTAAAAAATATAAAGAACAGTTACAACTCAATGATAATAAAAATGGGCAAAGGATCTGAATAGACATTTCCCTAAAGGAGATATACAAATGGCCAATAAGCACACGAAAAGATGCTCAACATCATTAGCCATTAAGAATGAAAATCAAAATGGCAATGAGCTACTACTTCAAACCCAGTAAGATGATTATAACCAAAAAGTTAGAGAATAACAAGTGCTGGCAATAACGTGGAGAAACTGGAACCCTCATACACTAACGGTGGGGCTGTAAAACATGCAGCCAGTTTGGAAAACAGTCTGGCAGTTCCTCAAACAGTTACCATATAACCTAGCAATTCTACTTTAGATTTATACCCCAGAGAAATAAAAACGTGTGTCCACATGAGAACATGAATTCATGAGCGTTCCTAGATAAATCGGACTTCATCAAAGTTAAGAACTTTTGTGCATCAAAGGATACTATCAAGAAAGCTAAAAGGCAAACTACTGAATGGGGCAAAATATTTGCAAATCATATATCCAATAAGAGATTACTATCCAAAATATATAGAGAACTCCTAAAACTCAACAATAAAAAAACCCTCAATTCAGAAATGGTCAAATTACTCAAATAGACATTTCCCCAAAGAAGATATACAAATGGCCAATAAGCACATGAAAAGATGCTCAACATCATTAATCACTAGAGAAATGCAAGCCCACACTACAGTGAGATACCCCTTCACAGTTACTATGATGGCTATAACAATGAAAAAAAGTATGTGTGGAAAATAAGTATTGACCAGGATATGGAGAAATTGGAAACCTCATGCATTGCTAGTAGGAATATGAAATGATACAGCCACTGTGGAAAACAGTTTGGTGGTTTCTCGAAAGGTTAAACATGCAAATATCACATAACTGAGGAATTTGACTCCAGGTGAATTGAAAAGAATTTAAAAAATTAAAAAGTAGAGACTCAGATATTTGCCCATTAATGTTCGTAGCAGCATTATTCACAATAGCCAAAAAGGTGGAAACAACCCAAGTGTCCATCAACAGATGAACTCATAAACAAAATGTGGTACATACATACAATGGAATATTATTCAGCCATAAAAAGGAATGAAATTTTGGTATGTGCTATATCGTGGACGGATCTTGAAAACATTATGCTTAGTGAAACAAGCCAGGCACAGAAGGACAAATACTGTAAGATTCCACATACAAGAAATACCTAGAATAGGCAAATTCATAGACACAGAAAGTAAAATAGAGGCTACCAGGGGCTGGCGGGAGAAGAGAAGAAGGAGTCACTGTGTAATGGGTATAGATTGTTTTTGGGAATGTTGAAAACTTCTGAGTATAGATGGTGTTGATGGTTACACAACATTGTGAATGTCTTTAATGCCACTGAAATTTAATGCCGTTATGCACCTACAAATGGTTAAAATGATAACTATTGTCATGTATATTTTACCACAATAAAAAAAGAAATGAAATATTGATACATGCTCCAACATGGATCAACCTTGAAAATATCATGCTAAGTAAAAGAAGCCAGTCACAAAAGGTCATGTATGGTATGATTCCATTTATATAAAATTCCAGAATAGGCAAATTTATAGAGACAAAAAGCAGATTAGTGGTTGCTTAGGGCTCAGAGGGAGAGAGGGATTGAGAGCTGATGGCTAAGGGGTATGCAGTTTTTTATGGAGTGATGACATGTTCTAAGATTGATTGTGGTGATAGTTACATAGCTCTGTAAATATACTAAAAGCCATATAATTTTACAATTTAAATGGGTAAATTGTATGGTATGTGAATTATGCCTCAATAAAGCTGTTACAAATACAAAAAATTATTCAAATTATTTAAAAATAAGAAAATAAGCCCAAAATTTTAAAAAGAAGAATGCAAAGAAAGAGGGACACAGGAAGAGAGGGAGAGAATGAAAAAGAGGAATAGAGGTTCTTCGAAACAAAATCGTTCTTTGTATATGATACGTCTACAGAGAAAAGTTGACTCTTCAAACTCTTTAAATGTTGCTGAGTCCAAGTTTAACACATGAAAATCAATAGGAGTCTGTAGCAGGCTGAATAATGGCTCCCAATGATATCAGGGCCTAATCTCTTGACTCTAATAAAGGTTGCTTATTTGGGAAAAGGATCTTTGCAGATGTGATTAAGTTAAGGGTCTTGAGATGAGGAGATCATCCTGAATTATTCAGGTAAATCGTGAATCCAATTACAGGTATCACAAGAGGGAGATTTCACACACATGCGTGTGCATACACACACACACACACACACACACGGGGGAAGGCAATGTGAAGACAAAGCAGAGAGGGATTTGAAGGTTGACCAAGACTGGAATGATGAGGCCACAAACCAAGGACACCAGCAGCCACCAGAAGCTGGAGGAGGCAGGGAACAGATTCTCCCCTGGTGCCTCTGAGGGAGTGTAGCCCTTCCAACACCTGGATTTGGGTCCAATGATACTAATTTCGCATTTTTAACCTCTGGAACTGCGAGAGGATAAATTTCTGTTGTTTTAAGCCATCTAATTTTTATAAATTTCTTACAGCAGCCATGGAAAACTAACGCACAGTCCTATAGTACCCACCAGAAGAAATTAATTGAAAGACATAATGAATAAAAGTTCCTACTTGCAATAACAATGAACACTTTAAGATTCTTAGGAACAAATCTAACCCTATACAGCACTAATCATGAATTTCCTGGTGTGTGTGCGCAGGTGTTCCTTCCCTAGCAGATTAGAAAGTCCTTTGAGATTACAGAACACATCTTTATTTGTGAGTGATGTGTAAGTGCCTCCTATAGACTACTTAATCCACCAGGTACTAGGAATTTAGAAATAGACATAGATTCTGTCCTCAAAGAAGACAGACAGGTAATAACAGTAGAATGCAGTACATACCTCAACAGTAACATGAACAGAGGTCTGTGTGGGTTTGCCAGGGAGGAGGGAGGGAATGTGGGCAACTAGCCTTACCTTGAAAAATTAAGAAAGTTTCACAAAGGAGATAGCTTCTGAATTGGCTCTTCACACTTCAGACCAAGAAAGAGTGGAGTGGGCAGGGCAGGTAAAGGGAAGTGTGAGTGTAAAGATAACAAAGGATCAGGAAAGAACCCAGCATATCCAGGGAATGGTAAAAAGTTCACTGTTTATTTACTCTATGGGTACTTTTCTTATATATTACATACTTCATTAGAAAGCAGCTGGAGGGGCCAGCCTGGGGTAGTGGTTAAGTTTGCACACTCTGCATTGGTGGCCTGGGGCTCACTGGTTCACAGCTGTAGTGGTTAAGTTTGCACACTCTGCCTGGCAGCCTGGGGTTCACTGGTTCAGATCCTGGGCGCAGATCTACACACCGCTCATCAACCCCTGCCGTGGCAGCGTCCCACATAGGAAACAGAGGAGGATTGGCACAGACGTCAGCTCAGTGACAATCTTCCTCACCAAATAAATAAATAAATAAAGGTGTAATGTAAGAGTCATTTTTTTAAAAAAACAGAGAAAAGAAAACTGCTGGAGAAGTAGGAAGAGGCCAGACCAAACAAACAACCAAACAAACAAACAAAAGGGTTCCTTGGTGAAAAGGGAGCCAGAAACAGTCTTTAGCTGTGGGGCGGGTTTGATCTTTTCCAGTTAGCTCTGGTGGAGAATGGGAGCAAACAGATAATAGGGAGGCCAGTTAGGAGGCAACGAAGCAGTCCAGGTAAGAAGTGATGCGATCTTAAGAAAAGCAGTGGTTGGATTCACCAATCAAAAGACACAGAGTGACCGGGTGGATTAAATAACAAGAGCCATGAGCCAACCCTGATAGCCTAGTGGTTGAAGTTCAGTGCTCACCACTTCAGCAGCCCAAGTTCACTTCCCAGTCATGGAACCAGCCCACCTGTCTGTCAGTAGCCATGCTGTGGTGATGGCTCACAGAGAAGACCTAGAACAACTTACAACTAGCATATACAACCATGTACAGGGTCTTTGGGGAGTGGTAAAAAAAGAGGAAGATTGACAACAGATGTTAGCTCAGGGCGAATCTTTCCCTGCAGAAAAACAAGACCCAAGAATATGCTGCCTCCGGGAGATGCATCTCAGCTCTAAAGACAAACAGGCTCAGAGTGAAGGGACGGAAGATGATACTCCAAGCAAATGGCAAGGAAAAGAAAGCGGATGTAGCCATACTTATATCAGACAAAGTAGATTTCAAGCCAAAAAAGATAACAAGGAACAAAGATGAATGTTATATAATGATAAAAGGGACATTCCACCAAGAAGATATAAGACTTAATAGATGTGACCTGACGCAGGAGCACCAAAACATATAAAGCAACTATTAACAGGCCTAAAGGGAGAAATTGACAGCAACATAACAATAGCAGGGGACTTCAACACCCCACTTACATCAATGGACAGATCATCCAGACAGAAAGTCAACAAGGAAACAGTGCCCTTAAATGAAACACTTGACCGGATGGACTTAATAGACGTCTATAGAACATTCGATCCAAAAACAGCGGAATACACATTGTTCTCAACTGCACATGGAACATTCTCAAGGATAGGCCATATTTTGGGAAACAAGACAAGCCTCAATAAATTTAAGAAGACTGAAATCATATAAAGCAACTTTTCTGACCACAATGGTATGAAACTAGACATAAACTACAAGAAGAAAGATGCAAAGTCACAAATATGTGGAGAATGAACAAGATGCTACTGAACAACAATTGGATCAAAGCACAAATCAAAAGAAAACCTGGAGACAAAGGAAAATGAAAACACAACATACCGAAACTTGTGGAAGGCAGCAAAATCAGTTCTAAGAGGGAAGTATAAAGCAATTTAGGCCTATCTCAAAAAAAAAAAGAGAAAAATCTCAAATACACAATGTAACACTATACCTAAAAGAACAATAAAAAGAAGAAAAAATGAAGCCCAAAGTCAGTAGAAGGAAGAAAATAATAAAAATCAGAGTGGAAATAAATGAAATAGAAACTAAAAAGACAACAGAAAGGATCAATGAAACTAAGAGCTGGTTCTTTGAAAAGATAAACAAAATTAACAAACTTTTACCTAGACTCACCGAGAAAACAAGAGAGAAGACTCAAATAAATAAAATCAGAAGTGAAAGAAGAGAAATGACAGAAGATACCACAGAAATATGAAGGATTATAAGAGAATACTATGAAAATCTATATACCAACAAATGGGATAACCTAGAAGAAATGGATAAATTCTTGGAATCATACAACCTCCAAAACTGAAACAAGAAGAAATAGAGAATCTGAACAGACCAATCACAAGTAAAGAGATGGAAACAGTAATGAAATACCTCCCAAAAAACAAAAGTCCAGGACCAAACGGCTTCTCTGGTGAATTTGACCAAACATTCTAAGAAGATTTAACCACGGAATAAATTTAACCACGGAGGTGAAGGACCTGTACACTGAAAACTGTAAGACACTTTTGAAAGAAACTGAAAAAGACATAAAGAAATGGAAAGATATTCCATGCTCATGGACTGGAAGAATTAACATAGTTAAAATGTCCATATTACCTAAAGCAATCTACAGATTCAATGCAATCCCAATCAGAATCCCAATGACATTTTTCACAGAAATAGAACAAAGAATCCTAAAATTTATTTGGAATGAATAGCCAAAGGAATCCTGAGAAAAAAGAACAAAGCTGGAGGTATCACACTCCCTGATTTCAAAATATACTACAAAGCTATAGTAACCAAAACAGCATGGTAGTGGTACAAAAACAGACACATGGATCAATGGAACAGAACTGAGAACCCAGAAATAAACCCACACATGTATGGACAGCTAATTTTTTACAAAGGAGCCAAGAACATACAATGGAGAAAGGAAAGTCTTCAATAAATGGTGTTGGGGAAACTGGACAGCCACATGCAAAAGAATGAAAGTAGACCATAATCTTACACATACACAAAAATTAACTCAAAATGGATCAAAGACTTGAATGCAAGACCTGGAACTGTTAAACTCCTAGAAGAAAACACAGGCAGTACACTCTTTGACGTTGGTCTTAGCAGCATCTTTTTGAATATCATGTCTACTCAGGCAAAGGAAACAAAAGAAAAAATAAACAAATGGAATTACATCAAACTAAAAAGCTTCTGTATGACAAAGGAAGCCATCAACAAAACAAAAAGACAACCTAACAATTGGGAGGAGATATTTGCAAATCACGTATCAAATAAACAGTTAACATGTAAAACATGTAAAGAACTCATACAACTCAACAACAAAAAAAGGAACAACCTGATCAAAAAATGGGCAGAGATAAAATATAATAATTTATAAATAATGCTAATCGGGTAAACAGGATTACTAGCAAAAGCATATGGCATGAGTTAAACTAATGAAGTTAAATATATGATCAGGAAACAAAAGGAAATGTAATGTAAAAATGCGTAAACTACAACATCAAAGAAAAAAGCCTTGAAACAACTGAGACTGGAAAGAAAAACCTGAAAGCAGAAAGAGACCTGGGCCGAGAGTGGGCTGGGGAAACAAATTCATGTAAGTTAGAATAGAATGGGAGAAAATATTGTAAATGATATATCTGACAAGGGGTTAATCTCCAAAATATATAAAGAATGCATATAACTCAACAACAACAGAAAACTCGGTTAAAAAATAGTCGGGTGAACTTCATAGACATTTTTCCAAAGAAGATATACAGGTGGCCAATAGACAGATGAAAAGATGTTCAACGTCACTAGTTATTAGGGAAATGCAGGTCAAAACCACAATGAGATATCACCTCACACCTCTTAGAATGGCTATTATCAAGAAGAAAAGAGGGGGCTGGCCCCGTGGCTGAGTGTTTAAGTTCACGTGCTCTGCTTCGGCAGCCCAGAGCTTCACAGGTTCAGATCCTGAGTGTGGACCTGACACTGCTCATCAAGCCATGCTGAGGTGGCTTCCCACATAGCAGAACCAGAAGGACCTACAAATAGAATATACAACTATGTACTAGGGGGCTTTGGGGAGAAGAAGAAGAAGAAAAAAAAAGAAGATTGGCAACATATGTTAGCTCAGATGCCAATCTTAAATATATATATATATATATATATCCTTGAAAGAAGACAAGAGATAACTAGTTTCGGAGAGGATGTGAAGGAAAGGGAACCCTCATACACTTCCAGTGGGAGTGCAAACTGGTGCAGCCACTATGGAAAACATTATGGAGATTCCACAAAAAATTAAAAATAACGATACTATATGATCCGCCTACTCCACTTCTGGCTATTTATCCAAAGAACAGGAAAACACTGATTCAAAAGGATACATGCACCCCTATGTTCATTGCAGCATTATTCACAATAGCCAAGACGTGGAAACAATCCAAGTGCCCATCAACTGATGAATAGATAAAGAAGATGTGGTGTATATATACATACAATGGAGTACTACTCAGTCAGAAAAATACAAAATTGTCCCATTTGCAACAACATGGATGGACTTTGAGGGTACGATGTTAAACTAAATAAGCCAGACAGAGAAAGATAACCCCACATGATTTCACTCATATGTGGAAGATAAAGAAACAAAACACATAGATATAGAGAACATATTGGTGCTTACCAGAAGGGAAGAGAGGGTGGGGGAGGGTGAAAGGGGTAAAGGGCCAAGTATACGGATGGATGGCAACTAGACTTTTGGTGGGAAGCACGATGCCATCTATACAGGAGTTGAAATACAATGACATACACCTGAAATTTATATAATGTTATAAACCAATGTGACCTCGTTAAAAAATAATAGTAATCTTTTGTAAAAAAAAGAAAGAAAAGCAGTGGAGGTGGAGAAAGGGGATGGATTGGAGAGGTTTTAAGCATCAAGGACATGGAGACCAAGTGGATGTGGGGTTGAAGGGCAGGAGCGCTCCTCAAGAATGGCAGGTCCGTGAGGACCAGGAATTTTTATCTGTTTCGTGTGCTGCTGTGTCCCTAACATTTATTCCAATTCCTGGCACATAGTAAGTGTTCAAAAAACAACTGTCTAATGAATAAACGAAGTCTGACTCCTAGTTTTTCGATTGGAAGATAGATTCGATGGCGGCATGAATAGGCAAAAACATGGGAGAAGGAATCAATTTCTGGGTGGAAGTGCCGTGGTTTATCTGTTGGTATGTGCCTGTAAGTGGAGATTTGGTCTAGAGCTCAGGAAAGAGTTTGAAACCATTGGAAATAGATGAAATTTCCCAGGAAAAAGCAACAGACCAAGAAAAGATCAGATCAAGGATGGACCCTCCCCCGTACTTCCACCCGCATACCCTCATACACACTGGATTTCCACCAGCTCTCAAGAAGTAGATACTGGAGACAGTCCACAAAGGCAACTCAGAAGCAGCTCCAGATGTAGGAGGAGAATGTTCCAATGCTGCCCAGGGAGGGGAGTCAAGTGATGGAGAGTGTTTACCCTCTCAGAGGCTGCAGAGAATCCAAGTAAGATGAGAACTGCAGGATTTGGCAAGCAGGAGATTGTATCAGTCTGCTAGGGCTGCCGTAACAAAACTCCATAGACGGGGTGACTTAAACAGCAGACATTTATTTTCTCACAGTTCTGGAAGCTAGAAGGCTGCGATCAAGGTGCCAGCATGATTGGGTTCTGGAGAGGACTTGCTTCCTGGCTGGCAGAGGACCTCCTTCTCCCTATATCCTCACGCAGCCGAGAGAGAGAGAGCCTGCTGTCCGGGGTCTCTTCTCATAAGCTCACCAACCCCATCAGGAGGGCCCAAGACCTAACTGTCTCCCAAAGGCTCCGTCTCCGAAACCCTCACCTTAGGGTTTGGGGCTTCAAAATATGAATTTTGCGGGGAGAGGGGACACAATTCAGTCTATAGTAGACATTGTGAATGACCTTGAGAAAGCTACTTCAGAAGCATGGGATGAGCAGAAGCAGATAGTAATGGTAGAAAGTGGGTGGAAGTAACCTACCGTATTTCTAGCCCTTCATGCCTGGAATATAGTAGGACCTGAATCGATATTCGTTAAATGAACGTTTGGGGGTTCTCTGAACTTTCGCCTGCCCCCTCCCTGACTTAAAACAGTCACACCTTAGCTTGAGCTTCCCCCGCATCCTTCCTCCGAATCCGTCTGGACTCACTTTGCTTTCGATTTCACAATTGTTCTGGTGAAAGCACCATGTCCCACTGCAGAGCAACGAGCCCCGGTCCTGGAAGCTGGGTTTCACAATGGGAAGACCACGACTGGGAACATCATGAATGTGACCAGAGACTTCAGGCTCCAGAATGCTTTGGGAAGGATAGTTCACAGGTTACAAACTCAAAAAATCTCAGGAGCAGAACAGTAATCCAAACAGCATGGTACTGGTACAAAAACAGGTGCACAGATCAATGGAACAGAATTGAAAGCCCAGAGATAAAACCACACATCTATGGACAGCTGATCTTCGACAAAGGAGCTGAGGGCATACAATGGAGAAAAGAAAGTCTTTTCAACAAATGGTGCTGGGAAAACTGGACAGCCACATGTAAAAGAATGAAAATTGACCATTCTTTTTCACCATTCACAAAAGTAAACTCAAAATGGATCAAGGACCTAAAGATTAGGCCTGAAACAATGAGTCTTCTGGAAGAGAATACAGGCAGTACACTCATTGACATCGGTTTCAAAAGAATCTTTTCGGACACCATAACCCCTCAGACGAGGGAAACAATAGAAAGAATAAACAAATGGGACTTCATCAGACTAAAGATCTTCTTCAAGGCAAGGGAAAACAGGATTGAAACAAAAAAACAGCCCACTAATTGGGAAAAAATATTTACAAGGTATTTATCTGACAAAGGGTTAATCTCCATAATATATAAAGAACTCACACAGCTCAACAACAAAAAATCAAACAACCCGATCAAAAAATGGGCAGGGGACATAAACAGACATTTCTCCAAAGAAGATATACGGATGGCCAATAGGCACATAAAAAGATGTTCATCATTGCTGATCATCAGGGAAATGCAAATCAAAACTACACTCAGATATCACCTTACACCTGTTAGAATGGCAAAAATATCCAAAATCAAGAGTGACAAATGTTGGAGAGGCTGTGGAGAAAAAGGAACCCTCATATACTGTTGGTGGGAATGCAAACTGGTACAGCCACTATGGAAAACAGTATGGTACCATCATCTGGCAGGCCAGACCAGGCCCAGTCTGAAGCCAGAGGACAGATGTGCCGTCAGTGACAACCAGAGAAGCAAGAGGAGAGGAGTTCGTCCTCCGCTGTTCTTTTCCAGCCTTCAGTCAGCCGGAGAGAGTTGTTTCTCAGCATCTCTCAGGTCACACAGCAAAGCCCCTGAGACACAATGGCCACCAAGCAAACAGCCCCCCACCCTTCTCCCTGAGCCCTCTCCACTATCCCCTCTCAAATCCCGCAGGCTTCTTTGCCCTTTGCCTGACTTTGAGGGAACAAATCAGAGTCTCCAATTCGGGCTGACATTTGAGTGGGGGAACTGCAACAGGTGGTTGAGACAAATCTGCTGACTGCATCCAGGGGGCTCATGAAATGTGGTGTCAAAAACCCCCTCCAGGGGGCTCTCAGGCAACGCGCTCCAGCCAGCCCCGAGCAAGGCAGCCTGCGGAATCTAGACGGAGCCCCCCAGCCCGCCAGCCCGTCTTTGCTGCGGGGACGCGCTCTTCCTCCTGTTGGTATGTTTGTGCAGCTCCTTCCTGCCGCCGGAGAGGAGTAGACTCCAGTCCCCTCTGTGCGGCGTTTCCAGGCCCTAGCTGGGTCAGCACCAGCACCTCTCACACCCCTGAAAGACGAGGCAGCAGACCTGGAGGGACTCCTGGCTCTGCTGCAGGCTGGGGGACTCGCAGCTGCCTTCAGTCCATCATTTGTCCCCTATTTATTGAGCATCTCCCACGTGGCAGGCATTGTGCTCAGTGCCAGAGATCAAGGGCTGAATAAGGCAAATGGTCCCTGCCGTTAAGGAACTTATGGTCCAGTGGGCACACGGCAATCTGACCAGGGCTGACGAGTGCGGGGCTAGGGAGCCCAGCTGGTGTGGGCAGTCAGAGAAGGCTTCCTGCAGGAAGAGACATCTCATCTGAGGTCTGAAGGCTTAGTGGGGTTTAACCAAGAGGAAGTCAAAGAAAGGAGAACTGGGTGGAAACATATTCGAGGCAGAGAGAGAAGCATGTGTAGGGGCCTTGATGGGAAGAGACCCTTGGCTTTTGAGGAATGGATGGTGTGAGGGGCAGGAGGGCAAAGAAGTGTGCACAAAGGCTGGAGAGATTGCGAAGGGCCAAAGCAGAGGATTATGAAGACAACAGACACCATTCTTGGGCTTTATGTAAGCAAAGGTGTGTCTGGCTGACCCCTCTCCACACCACAGGCCGTGATTCAAGTCTGTAAGTGGCCTGGCCTTTCAGCTCAGGTGTCACCTCAGTTTGCACGGCGAGGAGGAACAGAGCCCTGATTTGAATGAAGCTGGAAATTCTTATTGACCTGGGCTGTGAGTGGGGAGTTATGGGATCTGGCTGGACTGAGTCCTGAAGGGGGACTCGACAAGCCTCAGTCGTCATAGCTCTCAGAGAAAACAACAGCCTTCCACCTTATACTCAGCAGCTTGAAGGTCCTCACTGAAATCAGTCCCACACAGTCAGGACTGGCTGGTCCTCTGTGGTAGTGAACACCGGAGGGAACCAAAGCCAGGCCTTTGCCGAAGAAGTTTGAGAAGAGTGTGGGCATTTCGCATAAAAAGGTAAACAGGAACTTCCATCTTCTCTTGGCCTTGGGGCAGGTGTGAACAGCAACACCAAAACATTGAGCCTTTTCACCAGAAACAGCATTACTTTCACAAACCGCCTAATGGAGACTCCTCACCCAGTGCTCATGGTTTAGAAACCCCACGGGCTTAGCAGTCACCGTGAGAGAAGTGAGAGATGGCAGACTGAGCTCACCCCGGGAGGGCTGCTGCAGGGAGCCCGGCACTGCCGCTCACAGAGCAGGGCTCCTCACTCATTTTGGAAGCCCAAATAAAGAAGCAGCTCCAACACGGGACTTGGCTGGAAGGAAGCGGGTCACCTCACAAAGAGGGAAACTAAAAATCCCACAGATGTGAACAGTGGCTCTGCAAGCCGAGCCAGGGCGAGCGGAATTTCCTCTTGCTGTTCAGGAACGAGGGTTTCAGGAGGCAGGTGTCTAGACAAGGAAGGATCCAGCCCCTCAGCACCTGTTTCTGCCTGTGCCTGGCTCCATCCCCAGGGGGCCCTCCGGAAGAAACCAGGCCCCAGTGCTCACAAGTTCCCGTTAGTCTTGACCCTTGAAAGGCCATTTTGAAAAGCCTGATGAAACCCTGTAAAGATTTGTACGGTGGTAAAACACACGTAAATATTAATCATGTCTTGAATGATGAGACTTCTCAAGCAAGAAACCAGCAGTTATTTTGCAGATGTGCGTAAAATAAAAATCGACCCATGGAAGTATGTCTTCCCATGTGTGCCCATGTTTGCGGTTCACACAGGCTCTGGGCTCCAAGGGTCGAGTATTTCTTGATGCAGGCAAGACTCACATGGACTAGCATGGGCCGGCTTTGACTAAGTCTGGCTTCTGAAAATAAGTTCGTAAACCAAGGGACTTTTTTGGTGATCAACAAAAATGATAAGTGGGCTGGGGAACTGATCATTATGTAGAAAGGCTACAGAAACTGAGTTAGTTTTTTTGGTGGGAAGAAATAGGCTGAAGAGGAAAAGCCTGGGGAAGCCGGCGGGGCTGTGGGGACGAGGGGACGACTGTCGACAGTCGTCAGATACATGAAGAGTCGTGTGAAAGACGGGGGCAAGGTCTTTCCGAATCCGCAGAGGAAAAGGAGAAAATGTACTTCACTGGCTGCTCAGCCTTCTAATCCCTTTTGCACACTCCCTTCCCCCAACCACTATCCTCTGCTCCTAAAGCTCCTTAGAGAACTTTGACGTTTGTTTGTGCTTCAAAACCACGTATACTCTCTTAACTCATTCTACGGCTTTATCTCTGTAGTTCTCAGCTTTCAAAATGGCTGCCAAACAACTCTTGACCACTGTTTAACAGAATATGAAGTCATTAGTAAAATATAAGATTTCATATGAGTAGACACATTATCTTAGCTGTCACTTCTGTCCTTAAAAGTCCCCTCGCCACCCCCGGCCAAGGTCTTGGTGCCTTATAAAAATGACGATAAGCAGGCCTCAGAGATTTCAAGAACTTCCTGGACTGCTCTCACATCACATTTGGACTCAAGCATTCTGACTCTAGTCTGATTTCCTAAGACGCCGTTCTGTTGCCCCAAATTTGGAGTCTCCACAGAGCCTCTGGACGGATGACTCAGTTGTCCTGAAACTTTGGTTTTGTTTTTTCTTTCAGCCCTAGTTCATTTGCTGTCTCATCTTCGGTTTCCTATTTTACAGGCCTTTGGGCAAATCCCATCCGACTACCAATGAGCTCCGACACCACAGTTCAGCTTCCTGAAGGAAGCTCCTATTCTCTCGGGGGAGAAGCCACAAATACAACTGGCTGAAACGCTGATGTCAGAGCAGGAAGGCCCAGCCAACCTTTCACAAATGGCGCTCTTTGGAACGAGTGGTGTCAGGCAACGGCACTAATATCAGGATTCCACAGTCATTGCTTCCCGGCCTTTTGACTAAGATCAAGTGTAGCATTCCACAGTCAGATAAGTGGGAGAAATGCTGGGGTGAAGTTTATCACTCAACCCCGTGCCTAGAATAGTGCCTGAGGCATAACAAATATACGATAAGTACTGTTGATTGCGTACGTGAATTAAACCCATCTCCGCAAGACTTCTCCAAACCTTTCAAGTGCTGCCGTGCCTTCTCACTCTCTAAGAGGGCGACCATCTGCCCCAAACTGGCTCATGGGGTCCCTCTCCCACTTTCCACTGAGTGTCAGTTAACACCTCACAGAACACTGCTGCACTGAGGGGCTCACCTGGGGAAATGCTCACCTCATTCCTTTTTCTCCTCCAATGTGATTTATCCACCACGTTTTAGCCAGTTGTATCTTTTGAGTCAAAACTACTTAAAAATAACTATTTCTTATAATGCATATTTTGTCCAAACCATGAAAGAGACTTTGCTGCCTGCGCAGTTTTTCATGGGCTCCCCCAGAAAGCACTGCGGTAGACATTCTTGGCCCTTCAAAGGAGCCATGAGCATTCAAGATCTTGACTGATTGGTTGGATCCCAAACAACACAGGCTATTTGGTAATTTGTTGTTATTTTCTGGCCAAAAATACCTGATTCAAATAAAATTAGGCACCCACAGTTTGAATGTCAATATGGTTTTCATGCAGTAGCTTACTTTAAGGGGTGTGTACCCAGGAAGCTTGAGTGCCAGACTAGCCTCTAACCTAGCTGTGCCTCAGTTTCCCATGCTTCACTAGAGACATCCGCCTCCTCCCGCCTTCTGTGGATGCCAAGGAAACATCTGAGCCAAAGACGTAAAGGAATCTGCAACTCCTCACACCTCTGTGGCTGACATGCCATCACAGTCAGTTACAATCAAACCGTACCCGCCTGGAAATCACTATCGGCAGCAAACAAGAATGAGGAAGTTGAAATGGCCTCAGAGTGGCCATGTGTCTAGAGTCTTTCTATTTCGTGATCGTGCCCTGAAGTTTACACACCTTCCTCATTGCAGTGACCCTCTTACTTTCACTCAGAGCCAATTTATTTTTCTCTCACACAAAATTCTAACAAGTTGAAGAACTTGTTTAAAAGTTTAAGAACAAGTTTAAAATTCTAAGAACTTTTTCAAAAACAGTAGCCTGGGGGGGTCTTCAGCTTGATGTACAAATGGCCCTAGGGCAATGATCTGCTTAACTCCTCATCTTAGCATCTCTTTTATTTTGCTGGCTGTGGGCTCCATCTCTTTACACCTGTAAGTCTGGCTGACGGAAGCAATCCTCCTTGGGAAGGACAGGCAGCACGGGGAGCACAGGGCCAGCTCCTCGGCGGCTCAGCCTCACGCTGGTTTCAGCGTCCTCTCACAGTAGTACCAGTGGTCCATCACTGAGCTCTGCCATTTTCCGGAGACACATCCCTGCCTTATACCAATCTGGTCCCCTGTGAAGTCAGTTTGGGGCAAGTGTACCTTTAGGACACTTTCATGTGAAAGCTGATGTATGATGACTCCCTTTTTCAAAACCAAAAATTAGGACATAAAGTCTGATGACAAATAATTTTCTGACTGGTGTATCACATTTGGCGGCACATTTAATAAATTATCATTATTGAAACAAAATCAATATAAAGCAATAAATTCAGCTATATTATTTATGTATAATCAGCTATACAGTTTTTAAACATTGGAAGTTGGAATTTTCCTTTAAAATCTGGGTTATGTGGTGACCTTTGTTCAATATACCTATAGGCAGACATTTTTGCTTCTTGAGTTAACTTTATTTCTCTCTGCTATGGGGATATGTTTGCATATAAAAACATGCTCAAGCCTTTCAGTTTCTATGGCACTAGGGAAAAATGAAGGCTGTTTTCTCTATGAACAAAAAAGGAGCTCATTTCTCTGCATGCAGTCATGTGTGTCTCGCTCTGTGGAGAGGAATCCTGGCTTGCTGGCCAAATCAAACAGCCTGGTTCAGCGCAGAAGCCTTTTATAGTTGAGATCTGGGTGGCATTTGTCTCATCTGTGAAAATAAAGTAAATGTGCTTTAAGAGACCTGTAGAAACGCAGGCATATCTTTACCAGTGGGGTGGGGATCCCAGCTCAGCCCCTGGTCAGGGCGGCCTGGCGGTCGGGGACAGACTCCTGGGAAGCCCCGCAAGGCCAGGCCTGCCACGGCTTACAGCCGCAGAAGAGCCCGCAGGCCCGCCCTGGCAGGACGTGAGAGGGACCTGACCTGCCTCTGTCCACTTCTTGTGGCCCTAGAGCTCTGCTTCCCCGCCTGCCCCCGAGGAGAGACAGTAAAGTAAAATCGTGGCCACAGAAGAATGCAGTGTGCTCTCGCTCTCCTGAGCCTGGCCGCGCTAACACCGACCCCTCCCGGGACAGCTCTCAGCAGCTCAAGGCCTGGCTCATCCCTCAGCTCTGGCAACAACACACCTGGGGAAGGACGGCGCACGATAGGGACAGAACTTTTATATTGCTCCATATTTGCTCCTATGAAAAAAGTATTTCCACATAAGGTATTCTGTAGAAAAGACAGAGATAGATAAAATCAGGAGCTGTGTAGAGGCGTCACGCCACTCCTCTCCCTGGAATCACAGACGCCACGTACCTCGACAGCTCCTTTGACGCCTCTTTGTTGATGGGCCAACCAAAGTATCTAGCTCACTACTTCTCCACCAGGACAGCGTGCATGGAAATGAAACAGTCCACTTGCGGCAACTTCCGCAGCAATAACGCATCCGAGGCCA
>NC_060270.1:60715042-60833314 GCF_021613505.1 Equus quagga
ACAGTCCACTTGCGGCAACTTCCGCAGCAATAACGCATCCGAGGCCAAGGCTCGCTTTCTTGGCATTTGCTATGTGCAAAACGTCCTGCAAACGATGAACGACTTCTCTCTACACTGTCTACCTGGCCCGCTGAGTTTGCACACTCCTCTAGGCCTATGCGTGTGTTCTCCAGTCACGCCTGCCTTCATTCAGCAGATACATACAGATCTCCTACAATGAGTCAGATTTGCCTAAAATGCACTTTCTTTCTTACAACAACCCTTTGCCTTCTCCTCTCCTCTAGAGCCAGCTGGCACGTCACCTCTTTGGAGCTGCCTTATTTGGGCATAACTGCTCATTGTGTTTATCACACTGCATTTTACTTACTCACACACGTGCCACCCTTCCCAGGCGGTGAGTAGCCTCAAGGCAGGACCCAGTCTTGATCATCTCTTTATTCCTAGTTCCAAAAACTGGCACACAGGAGACAGTCAATAAAAGTTTGTTAATTTGAATTCGGTGTGACAGATCCTGGGTCAGACATGGGGATAAAAAGATAAGAAACAGGGCCAGCCAGGTGGTGTAGTGGTTGGGTTCACGCACCCAGGGTCTGCAGGTTTGGATCCCAGGCATGGACCTACACACCACTCATCAAGCCATGCTGTGGTGGCACCCCACATACAAAATGGAGGAAGATGGGCACAGATGTTAGCTCAGGGATAATCTTCCTCAAGCAAAAAAAGGAGGATTGGCAACAGATGTTAGGTCAGGGCCAATCTTCCTCACCCAGAAAAAAAAAAAAAGATGAGAAAGACAAGGACGTTGCCTCAAGGACCTGGCAGCTACCCCTTGCAGTTATTTTTACATACCTGGGAAGCAGTCCAGGCACTTTCTTCCTCTCCTTTTCTCTCTAGCCCGGGATTCAACGTTCAGAAACTAAGCACATCCTGACTTGCCCAGGGCAAGGGCAACTGGGAGGCTCTCCTCAGCTCTCAGGCCTTAACTCTTACACTGCCACTCTCAACTGCAGCGGAATTTTTTGTAATTGTCTTTATCTGCTTATGTTCGACTTTAATCAGCATTGTTAAAAAAACATTCTCTTTGGCACAGTAAGTGACTAAATTGTCAGTTTGGTTTGAAGGTGTCCTAGACATCTCATTTGTTTCTACCTCATGTGTGAGAGTTTCAATTGTGTCCTGTGTAAACACAAGGGCCAGGTCAGCAGCCTTCAACCCCGCAGCAGATGTGCATAACAGATCCTTTATTTGAGGCGATGGACGGGTCAAGGGGGCACCATTGCTGGGCTGTGTTCAGGGCATCAGTTGACCTTGTTGACGAACATAATCCAGAACCAACCTATAATGAAAATTTGGGAGAGTTGATTCTGAGCTGAAATCTGAGGACCATGGCCTGGGCCCTTTCTTCCCAAAGGAAGAAAGGGCACCGAAGAAGTGAGGTGCACAGAGCAGTTATATACCCCCAAACAGGACGTTTCACGTATGATTGAAATGTCCCTCCCACCATAGTCACAAGATTGCCCTGTTGGCACAGCTCTTGATGGACACAGCAGGTAGTGGGTCTGCTGTCTCAGAGGGCGCAGCAGGAGGCAAGTCTATTGTCTCGAGCTGGGTGGTCACAGGTAAGCACAGCGATCAGTTCCTAGCCTAAGGAAAGATGCTTAATCCTTAAAGAAATGCCAACGTTGGGAGGGGGAGGGAAGTTGCACCTTTATCTCAAGGGCCTTTGTTCTTGCCATAGGGAATCTCTAAAGCAGATATACAATGCGTGCTCAACGGCCTCTGTCACGCCCTTTTGGAAAGACAAGGTCAGGCCGAATTAGGTGTACACCAAATGGCTTCCTCATATTCTCCAATATATCCTATTACTTGCCATTTTTATTTGTCAACCTTCATCTAGCACTGGTCCTTTCATTACTTGTCAGTAACTCTGGTTACTTGTTGTGGAACATGAAACATCAGGATCCAAAGAGCCATTTGGCTGCCAAGTGCAGTGTGGCTCCAGTCTGACTGCTCAGTCTTTCTTCTTACACGGACCCACCTCTGTGTTCCTTTCCACTGCCACTTGGACACTCACTTTCTCCCAAGAGCACGCCCTTCACAGTATAGATTTCCTCACCATCCTGTTCACTTACCTAGAGTTCACCCCAGGAGGCCTCTCCCACAGGCCCTGTTTGGAAAACGTCTAGAACTCATAACACACTGCGTCAAGTAACAGATGTGGCGCACCGTTACCCAATGGCCTATGAGTTTTCTTGCGTTACTTTTAGATGTTAATGAAGAAATATATTTTAACCCTCAATTATATGCCAAGTTCCTGGAGGCCTGAGTTTTTGGTACAGGATAATGTGAACAGTAGGTGTACAATAAATGTGTTGTATCAAATGCTCTCCAGATTTCAGTTATTAATGGAGCCCCATCTCCTCCCATTCTCCCCCTCCCCAAATCTCAGATCATTACTGTCATTCTTTAATCCGAATTCAGGCAGATTTAGGAGTCTTCTCTCAGTATCTCTCACTTAAGGGCGAGTCTCCCGCGTGGAGGACATCCCCAGGAAAATTCAGATAAAGATACCTTTGGGAAGTTTGAACCTGGCGCCCTCATTTGCATGTCCTCCTGAAGAGCAGCGGAGAGTTTCACTTCCTTGTTATTCTAACGTTCTCTCCTGTCTTTAAACAAGTGAAGGAGGTCCCTGGGGAGGAGCCAAGCGGGATCCAAACAAGGAAGTCTCAAGGTATCAAGTGCCAGGCAGCCGTGGGTGGGGACTGCCGAGTGAGCCAGGCGGCCGAGTAGCCAGGATGCTAACCCCATGGACCTCAGCGGCCACGGCACACCTGCCCGTCGCCAGGCACTCTGCGGAGGACGCTGCAGTCGCACCGTCTTGTAATCCTCGCAACTCTCCCCCCACTGAGCAGACAGCAAACTGCGGCTCAGCCTGCTGATCGGCGAGCCCGACTTCCACGCACACACTCACCACCGCACGCAGTGGGTTCTCCCAACTGCTGAGCCGCCAGCGCAAGACATGAGAATGCGATAAACATGAGCTGACTATTCTTTGTGAGCATGAACTGATTCTGAAGTTGGTTTTTCTAAAATGGCTCCAAATACAATTTGAGGTAATTTCTAAGGGTTTAGGTTTATTGTGCCAAGAAGGCTCTGAGGATGATAGAATAAAGTTGTTACACGATACAGCGAACCAACTGCGTGCTCCGGCCAGTCTGGCGAGTTCCACCAACCACGTGCAGAAAAACAAATTCAACCAGTTCTGCAGAGCTCCCCCGACGCGGCCGGCTGCCCCGCCTCGACCTCTGGGCTCAGCGCAGCTGCGGTCGAGGCGACCCGCGGGGCTGAAGATCCGAAGACCACGTGACCGCGGCCCCTCAGCTGCTGGGAGGGGCTGACTGGCCGTGCAGGGCTCTGGGCTCAGGGCTCCAGTGCTGCGCTTTTTAAACTCATTAGCCATCTGTGACATCAATCTAGCGAGTAGTCACCAGCATGAAGGAAGGAAAGGAGGAAGGGAGAGAGAAAGAGAGACGGAGGGGGAAAGGGAGGAAGAAAGGGAGGGGGAAAGGAGGGAAGAGAGAAAATAGCGCGCATTCCACGCAGTGTAAGCACTATTTTGTGAAACAACTTTCAGCTGGAAATCATTCTTTTAATATACATGTGCGCTAGAACATGATGTAAAACCCTAGTCCAAAACACTTGAGAAACACTAGCCTTGAGCTTTGAAGTGAAAAGTTTCTTCAAAATGCAGACTGGCGTTCTGTAACTCCCGGGCTGACCGCCGCGCCGCCCCCGCCCCCGCCCCGGTCCCGCCCCCGCCGCGCCCCGGCCGCGTTGGCCTCGGCGCGCAGGGCTCCCGGCCGGGGAGAGCCGCGGGGACGCGCCGCCTCGCCCTCTGCTAAGGCCTTCTGTTCACCAAGGAGTTTACTTGTTTGCTTGGTAAACGTCTGGCTCCGAACCCAGTTAAAACTCATCTTCCTCTGATGATCAGGGTTAAGTGCAGGGATCCAAGTCCCAGCCAAGGGTCGGGGAGACGGCGGCCCAGCGAGAGCTGCGAGGAAGGGCGGGGGTGCCAGCCCGTCCAGGCCAGGGCGGGGGAGGCGGAGCGCAGGCCCGGGGACAGGCCGCCCACACGGCGCCCTTCCCGCCCCCGCCTTCGCCCCGCGGGAGCGCGGAGCACACGGCCCCTTCCGGAGGCCACCCACCCGCCCGGACCCGCGCGGAGGGCCCGCCGGAGCCGCCGGCCGCCGAGCAGGGAGCAGCCGCTCAAGGCTGAAGGCAGCCTGGGTTCCTGCCCCCGCTGTTAGCCAGCCCCTCTTCTGACCTCCCCAGCCGACGTGGCCGGACAGAAAATATGGCTCCCCAGCGTTGTGGAAAATCCTTCCGCATCAATCAGCCTTTTTCCAGAGAATTCAGATATCTGCCAGCCCAACCCTGGGGGCCTCGTTCATGTCTAGGAAATGTGCGAGTGAGTCAGGCCTGAGAGCATAATTTCATTATTAAGGAAGGTTCCTATCTATGAGGAACTACAGAGCTGGACTCCGTCTCTCTCGGCCTATTCTAATTTTAGGATATGGGGTTCCATGGAGCAAAGCACACTTCTCTATGAAGCCACAGAAATCCCTTCTGAAATTACAGCTGGGTAATACTCTTTTGTTTCTATTCTGTTATCACATCAATTCGTGTACCAAAACATGTAGGAAATTTTCAAGCTTTGTACAACCGTGAAGAGACGTATACAGAGCAATGCTGTCATTGACTCATGGTTCCCAATAAGGGGAAACAGATACCTTATTTCTTAAGAACAATCTATCCATTGAACGGTCATCCACTTGTTTCATTAAAGACCTTCGATGCTCACATGGTCTGTAAGCTCTTAGGGAGGTGGAGACAGTGTGTCCTCACGTTAAAAGAGACAGAAAACATTAGGGGTTTCATGTTTTTAAGATTTTAACTTCTATGCTACATGTTAAGATGGAAAAGTACCACAAGGAGCTATAACAATAATAGCTGTTTATTCTGCATTTACCATGTGCCAAGAGCTTCATATGCACTGTCTTATCTAATCCTCAGAACGGTGCTGTGAGCAGAGCTGACATTCCTCCAGAAGGCAAGAGTAGGTTGTTAGGCCACTGAAATGCTTCTGTACTGGGGGGTGGAGGGACTATATTCACTGCCCCGAGACCACTGAGTGACAGCCCTTCCCTCCCCGGGCACACAACACCCTGTCCGCCCTTTCCTGTCCCCTGGGGACTTCCAGGACTGGTCCATGATCCAGGACTAAAGCCTTAATGCCAGCGACTTTTGTGTTGGTCAGTGTCCATGCTGTACTTGGGGTTAAATATTTGAATGTTACCCCCGGCTTATGAGGTAGATATGGTGATCCTCATTTGCAGATGAAGAACCAGAAGCTTGGGAGAGAGTATGGCAGACTCTCTTTTCCAGAACTGGCCACAACAATATTTCCAGTCATGCATGCCCTTCAAGAACCTTGTCACTTCCCCATCAAGAGTTAGTGTCTTTCTTCCCCTTCCCTGGAACCTGGGTGGGCGTGTGTGGCTGTCTCAATGAACAGAATTTGGCAGAAGTGATGCTATCCAGCCCCAGCAAAGGTGATCCAGTTTTCACTTGGCTGTCTTTCTTGGGATACTCACTGTTGGAATACAGGCACCCTGTAGAAGCAGCCCATGCCACATGAGGAGGCTGTGTGCAGGCACTCGGGCTGACTGTCTCAGCTGAGGTCACCGCTGACAGCCAGCATCAACAGCTGGACCTGCGTGCGAATGAGCGTCAGATGCTTTCAACCCCCAGCTGTCGAGTTACCTCTCAGCCTTGAAGTCCTCCAGCTAAGGCCCCAGACATCAGGGAACAGAGACAAACTGCCCTGCTGCGCCCTGTCTAAATTTCTGACCCTAAAATCTATGAGGATGCAAAGGGGGGGAATTTGTTACATGGCAATATGTGATCATAACAGAGAGGTTAAACAATTTTCTCAAGGTCACACAGCTAATAAGTGATGAAACCAGGATTTCAACCCCAAATTGCCTGACTAGAGCTAGCATTCATAACCACCAGGTGTCTGCTCTTGTGGCCATGACACAAGAGGCAACGTGGTAGGGTGAAGATGCCAGCTGGACCACCTTTCAGTTGGAGGTATGGCGTTGATGGATAGGCCAGGGCTGGCATCATTCTCCATGGTGTTAACCCAGGCTCCTTTTATCCTGTGACTCTCCTGTGTGTGGTTTCCACTTCTAACATCATTTCCTGATCCAAGATGGCTCCTCCAATTCTAGCCATCACATCTGCATTCCAGTCATTAGGAAGAAGGAAAGACGAGAAGAGTATGTACCCCTCATTTCAAGAAAACTTCCCAGAAAGTGCAGGCACTATTTCTGCTTAATGTACTACTGTCCAGAACTTAGTCACATGGCGTACCTCGCTGCAAGCCATGTTGAGCCACCTCGTGTCCAACTATAAACCTAGAGGCATATTTCTGTAGACTCTAGAGTGTAAAAGAAGAGGACATCTGACATCGGGACAGCGGGTGATCTCTGCCATAGACAAGGAAGGAGATGGGGTGAGAAGTTCATGATTTCCAACTGGGAGCCATGCTAATCCCTCACTTCCTCTACTTTCCCAAACTTTAAAAAAATTATTTATCATCTATTATTAAATATTTCCAGGGGATTTAAACTGATTTTACCGTAAGAGTTTTGAATGCCCTAAGACACCAGGAAGCCCCTGACTGTGTTACAAGGGAAGATTTGCCCTGAAGATAATCTGGGCTCAGCCAACTATGCCCATCACACTCCAAAAGAGTGGGAATGCTGGGCAGACCAAGAACCTAGAAAAACAATGTCGTGTCCAGACATCACACCGCAGGGAGACACGCACGATCAGCTGGTGGTTCTGGCCTGGCAGAGAAGTAAAGTGTACAGTGCACTTTGCAGGAGCCCATCTCCAGTTTGCAAGGTGTGTTTCTTCCCTCTTTAGGGTACATGGAGAGGATATTTCAGCCGACGTCTGCTCGGGTGGCCGCACTGCTGGAGCTGTTCTCACAGACCACTCCCTGAAATCTGAACGTCTGTCCTTTTAAATTTCCATGGTCCTTCCCAACACGAAAACATTTAGGTGAGTGGAGGCGGAAATCACAGAGTCCCGTGGAACAAATACATCGTTTGAACTTCTCATTACAAGCCTCTAAAATACACATTTTTCAGTGCTTGATGAGTCATTCACAAGGAATTCTTTAAAGAAGGGATCTTAAATGTAATAACCAATGGAAGTGAGTTTAAAGGAAGAAAAATCATAGCATCCTCAATACAGAATCTGTCTGTACATCATTTCAATGAAACTTTGCCACCATGTAAGGAAATAAAACAAGAAATCAGGTGTGACTTAGCAATGGGGGCAAAGGCTGCACATGAATGTTCTCTGGGCACAAAATGCAGAATCTGCCTTCGGAACTGCAGTCTGTCTGACCTGACTCAGAGGGGCCTTCAGCTCCTCTGCAGGAAACAGGACTGCAGCCTGGAGGGGCGCCTCACCCAGGCCTCCAGGGCGGTTCGGGCAAGGGTGTGGAACAAGAAGGCCTAACCCCGCGAATTCCTCGCTGCATTCTGAAAGCCCGGTCCTGAAACAAAACTGGGAGGAACGCTGCCTCCTGCACCTTAGGATGAGAAAGGGACGGGCTTTGAATCTGCCCACAGGGCAAGAGGGAATGCTTTCGTGGGGAGAAATTTTGCCATGGACGTTTCCCTCAGCCACGCACCGAGCCAGCCCACAGGCAGAGCAGTGTAATTCTGCACAGCACCGTGTGACACACAAGCAGGTCTTCACAGACGCCGCCCTTAGCCCTCGCCAAGGCTCCACACGCGTGCAGGGAAGGCACGTTTGTCATATAATTCTGATCACGGCGGCTAAGGCTCAGGGCGCTTGTGCTTTTCTACGAGTCGCCAGCTGGTGAGTGGAAGATCTGGCACTCCACATTTCTCTCTCGCTGCACTTTTCCAGGAGTCCAGAATGTGTAAGTATATACAGCTTATACAGCATAGGTGTAGTGGTTTTGAAATACGCCCACAGATTCTTCAAAACTCATTTGAAAAAAAAGCACAGCCTACTAATTCCTCTTCCCTTCAGCACGAGCTGGACTTAGTGACTCACATCTGATGAAAAGAATATGGTAGCAATGACCATGTGACGACCAGGTCACAAAGGCATGTGGCCTTCTCCCTGCTGTCTCTTGGAGTAGCCGCTTGGGGAAGCCAGCAGCCACGCTGGGAGGGCTCAAGAAGCACCATGGAGAGAACTAAGGCCCTCTTCCAACAGCCAGCAAGGACCTCAGGCTCCTGCCCACAGCCTTGTAAGTGAGCCGCCTGGGAGGGGACCCAGCCCCGGTCGGCCGTTCAGGTAACTCCAGCCTCAGCTAACATCTTGACTGCAACCTCATGAGAGACTCTGAGCCAGAACCTGCCAGCTAAGCTGCTCTCATATTCCTGACACATACAAACGGCGAGACAACAGATATTTATTGCTTCAAACCACTAAGTATTGGGGGTCATTTGCTACACAGAAATAGATAACTAATGTACTAAGGAACTGTTCATTCTATTCCTTGGCTCCCAAAAGTGTATTCTTTCCACTACACCACATGTTTTCCTATCTTTCTCCACCTTTCCAGGAGTCCAGACTGTGGAAGTACATACAACGCAGGGAAGCCCTCATTTTGGTCCTCAGCTCCCAGAAGTCTTACCTTTTGGGTACATTCCCCCAGATTCACGTTGTCCTTTGGCTATTCTGCTTGTCTAATTTGAATCAGCATGTTAATGTTAAATAATGTGCATCATCCCTTCCAGATATTATGTTTGTATTCTAACAGGGAACTCCAACACCCTAACCTAAAGGGCAGTCGCAACATAGGGCGGAGTAGGAGGGGGATTTCTGGCCCTCGGAGATCCCTACAACTGCACTCCTGTAGTCCCTGGTCTCTCTCTCTGTGTGACAGCCTACAGACTGTGCTCACATGTGATTACCCAAGATATCCAGGGACCCAAACCCTGCACTTGAAAATTGTCCAAGAAAGGAAGCAGTTGAAAGATGAAAAGTAGGAGGGTGAATCTGAAAAGGCTACATACTGTATGGTTCCAACTCTGTGACATTCTGGAAAAGGCAAAACTATGGAGACAATACAAAGATCAGCATTTGCCAGGGGTTAGGGGCCAGGGAGGGATTAGCAGGTGGAACACAGAGGATTTTTAGGGCAGCGGAACTATTCTCTACATGGAGAGACACATGTCATTACGCATTTGTCCAAACCCGTAAAATGCACAACACCAAGAGTGAACTCTGATGTAAAGTGTGGACTCTGGGTGGTAAGGATGTGTTGAAGTGTGTTCACTGATCGTAACAAATGTACTGCCCTGTTACGGGCTGTCGACAGTGGGGGAATTACAGCATGTGTGGGGACGGGGGTATCCAGAAATTCTCTGTACTTTCTACTCAGTTTTGCTGTGAATCTAAAACTGCTCTAAAAAAAGTCTATAAAAAACTAAAAAATAAAGCCTAAAAAAAAAAAGGAGGAGGTTAGTCTAGATTCATAGATTGAGTCATAGATTGTATAGAAGAGAGGTAGACAGCAATGGAAGAGCCCACAGTTTTAAGGAGGGCCTACATCCAACGGCAGAATACTCGATGCCCACGCAATGAGGAGCCAGTAACCTCATGAACGGCAAAGTCTGTTTCTGAGCTATTTGTTTTCTGCCCAGCCTCGGGCTAGATGCTGGGAGCACGGAAGTTATAGGTGACTTCCTGGATCTACAATCTCCTTAAGGAAACAACATAGCACAGAAAGAGAATGCAAAAGAGCAACTAATACAAGCCAGGATGATGTGGATTGTTGAAATGTGTCGCGGTTGAGGCTAGGTGTGGATTGGCTAGTAAGACAGGAGTGTGAGAAGTAAGTGGTTAAAGTGGGGGTTGAATGATGCAAGGTGCAGATGATAAGATAAAAGGTGCAGAATTGGGTTGGAGGAGTAGCCATCTTGGTGGGGATTCATGTGAAGGAATCTTAGAAAAGCTGAATTCTGAGTGATGTTCTGGAGAGAGTACTGAACATGGATTTTTCAAAAAAGAAACTCTAACATTTGTGGACTCGTGTTTACTCTCTAAAGGCTCAAAAAGTGGCAGAGTGCTTCCTATGCCTACATATGGAGCCCTACCTGGTGCTAAGCATCTGCTTTTGCAAGAGGACCTGGTATTTTCACCCAACCGTATGCTCTACTCTCAGACCTGTGCAGCCTGCAGAACCACCCATCTGACCCCAGGTAGGGGTTCCAGGGGCCAGCTGGGTGCTGGGGTGAGGCAGGGCTGGTTTGTGGGCTGCGAGTACAGAGCCCAGGGCCCTCAGACAGACAGAGGTCAGAATCAACTGCCAGACAATACAAGGGACGTGAAGGGTGAGGGGGCTATGATGAGGGAGGCAAATCCGGAGACAGGGCCAGCAAGATAGAGACCCTCTGAGATGGGAGACCCCGTAGCTAAGCATCACTCTCAAATGGGAAGAGGACTGCTGAGGTGCAGCTCTTAAACTGTGCCTTTCTTGTACAGATGCTGTCTGTAAAATGGGATGGAAACAGCCCCTGCCTTGTGGGGCTGCTGTGAGTACCGGGTGACTTCATACCTGTGTCATCACTTTAGACCGAGGCCGAGCGCAAAGGAAGTGCTTAATAAGGGTCAGTTATTGAGGCTGTTGTTACAAACCCTGGATGGAAGCAGCAACAGCTCCCAGAAAGTTGCCAGAGGAACACACACACCACTGGGTAACAGACATGCATCTTGACAGCATGCTAGAAACGCTTTCTCAGAACGCATTCTGCTGAGCTGACTGTCCTCAGCTTTAGGGGATGGTGCACCCGGGCCAAGCCCCCAGATCCTGCCAGCTCCTGTTGTGCCTCACCATCTGTTGGGAAAGCCACGAGGGGCTGCCCAGGTCTGGGGCCCACTGTTCTATCACAGCGTGCACCGTGGGGACCACCCCCAGCCGTGCAGTCACCACAAGCCTCAGCCCCCAGCATGTGGCTGACAAGGAAACGCTGCCTTCTCCTTCAGGGGAGATGTGACCTGAGAAAAATCAAGCTGCCATTCTCTTGGGCACAGCCAACCCTGAAGCCTGCATTAATTCCCTCGGTTTATTGAAGGAGCGGTTCCCAAGGTTATCTTTAGAATTCACACTTCAAATGCTTTAGCAAGGAGAGAATTTACTGTTTAGTGGGGACATGAGACGGCTTTGCTCAGTTGGCACCGTCACAGAGGGAGGGGTCTTGGCTTGTCAGTAGGACAGAGAAAGTGTTTAAAAAACATCCATGGCAGTTCCTGAGAACTTTCACTTTCTCCACACTGAGGCAGCTCTCCTTGTCACTGGCTGTGTTCTGTGTGGCCAAAAGTTTGGGGGTCCTGAGATCCTCTTCCCTTCCTCTATGGAGACCCTCCCCCCACAACTATTCCTGCACCCGCATCCGTGTCCTACTCCTCAGCTCAGCTGGCTTCTACACTTGGAAGCTTCTAGCAATGTTGATCATTCATTCAGAAATATTTATGAAGGGTCTATCATGTGTCAGGCACTGTGCTAGGCCCTGGGTGTGAAAAGATTGATAAGATAAATTGCTCTCTAAGGTCCCTGTCTGCCTGGTGGGGTCACAACCATGCAAAAGAGGAAGATGGTAAATTCTATAGTACGGGATTGTTGGGTGATTCCAGGACTCCATGGAGTGACGTGAGGGTCCACACCGTTACCAGCCACCCGATGAAGGTCTTAGAGTTTACCCCTGTCGGGGAGAGATGTTTTAGTAAAAGTGCTGAAAGGCAGAAAGGCTTTGAAGACAAAGAGAAGTTAATGCCTGGGGCAGAAACTCCTTGCCAGTGAGAGAGATCGGGGGAGGAGTTGCCCCTGCACTTTTCCATCATCTGAATCCGCCTTCCTTAGAAGGCAGTGCCAGGACCCAAGACTGTAACTCAGATGCTCTCCCCTGCCATGCCGAGTGTCTGATCAAAAGGATCACCTAATGTCACAGGTTTCTCTATGGTCTGGGGAAGGTTTGTCTGCTGTTAAGAAAAGTAAGATTTTTACCATATCATCACGCTGAGGACACGACTTCTCCCAAGATGCAAACCTCTTTTCAGAGGAGGTTTTGGGGTCTCTTGCAACTACATAATCATTTGTCTGCTAAGGAGATGCTAATGGGTTCCTGGCTACCAGGGAGATTGTCATGGGTCTGCCCAGTAGCCTCAGCTATAACTAAGCTTCATCTCCTCCAGAAGGATCTCTCTCTTTTGTGGAAAGCTGTTATGGGACATAAAGTGATGTAGTTCTTGCCTTTTTACAACCCTTTTCTGGCTAAGAATGACTTCACCAGATGATCTCAACCGCAAGGAAAGGGGAATGCCCTACACATTCGGGCATCCTGGAAAGAACCCCCCTTGAATCCTGCCCTGCCCTCTGCCCCTGACCATGGCCAAGGTTGGGCCAGACTGCCCTGGGGCCTCATCTCTGCTAGAAGCAGACACTCGTTTCAGAGTAAACAAAACTGGAGAAAAAGCCACTGGAGTTGGGTCTGCAGGTCAACAGAATATCCACAGGACAAATGCTGTGGGAAAGGGTCCAAGCAGAAGCCGAGGAGAAATAAAGGGACACAGCCCCTCACCTTGCCTGCAAAGAGTTAACAACCCGCTTGCCCATTCATCCCACAGAGCAGAGCGTCTAACATCCACTTCTACCCAACGCCTGACAAGTGGCAGGAGCGCTAAGTGCTACAAAAGCAATTCTGTGGGCGGGGACTGGGGGGGGGCGGGCAGCCGTGAGGTCAAAGAAATCTCTCAGAGGACATGGGACGCGTGTTGGGTCCTCAGAGCCCAGGGAAAGGTACAGTAAGGTGGTCCCAGGACCAAGAGCTGTAACTCCAATGACTTTTCCAGGCATGTGAGTCGGGATCTGAACTGCGTGCGTGGGTGGAGCACACAGACTTACTGAAGCTTGAGCTGGCTCACGTTGTGATTTTTATTAAACTATGAATTGATTTCAACTGGGAAAGACTTGTTTTTATAAAATGACTCAATCATTTCAAATGTAAACAAACCAACACATTTTTCTAATATGACTGATCCAAGGGAAAACAAAGGCACTTATTCATTCATTTGTTTTTCAACAAACAGAGCATCTGCTTGTGCGAGTCAGCGTCCTAGGCACCAGAGACACAGTGGAGAACAAGACATAGAGCTTACAGGTTGGTGGGGGAGAGACAGAGTGAAACAGATTGAATCAACAAGGAAATATCAGAAAGTAATAACATGAAAATAACGCCAAGTTATGTGCTAGAACCACTAATGCAGATTGGGCGGTCAGGGAAGGGTTCTCTGGAGGAAGCCGCATTTAATCAGAAATGGAAATGACAAGAAGGAGCTGCAATGGCAAAGACAGGGTGGTGGGATCATTCCAGGCACGCGTGATGGGCCTGGGTAGAAGCAAGCTTAACGTGTTCAAGAAACCGAGAGAAAGCACGGCTGGAATGTGGTGGGCAAGGAGGAGGGCAGCGTGGAACTAGTTAGGAAAGCACGGCACGGCCACGTCATCGAAGGCCTCCTGGCCGGGGCAGGGCTTGGACTTTGTTCTAAGCATGATGAAAAGTCATGGGTGGTTTCAGCTGCTGTTTGGAAAATGGGCTATAGGGAGTGAGAGGGGACGCAGGGGGACCACCTCAGGGCCATGGCAGTAGCCTGGTGAGAGAGAGTGATGGCTCCACCAGGTATGCACGCCAGCTGACCCAAATCCCAATTTTTCCATTGCCACCATGGGACAGCATCTGCAAGCAGTTCTTAAATGATGTGTAGTTGAAAAACAAAAACAAATTCTCCCAAATAAGAGTCAACCAAACCATGTAAGGATGTTCTTTTCCAACAGACTATGCTGGAATTTAGTTAGAGTCTCTAATATAAGGACAGACCAGACACCCCCTTTGAGGTGTCCTTGAATCTTTAATAGCCTGAGAATTCGATGAGAAGATGTGTTTGAACTAGCTGGACTGGGTCCTGGATAGCTGAAGTTGAGAGGGCCTTTGGTTGCCATGGTGAAGACCAGTGCCACCCTCATCTCCATCTTCCTAAATTAGCAACGGTCTGTCCCCCTGGGGTAGAATTATTCCCACCGAGACCCAGCTGTGTCTTCAAAGGCATCAGACAGAATAAGGTGGAGAACAGGAGATGGGATCTGAATGTGAATCTCCTCTGGTACCTTCTGAGCTCTTCAGCAAATCACTCGCCAGTCTAAAACTGGTTCTTCTTAGCTGGGTTGGAGAAGGGGTTAGATTTCATCAGTCACTGTGTGCACAAAAGACTATATAATATTCTACAAGTACACATAAATTTGAAAAGGCATATTATTATTATTTGTTAGATGCCAATTGTGTTTATAAAACTTGATTTTCTTGGTTAATGGTCATTTAGTACATTTGTTCAAACCAATAAATCAAACTCCATTTCATGCTATGAGAGGGCTACAGACTAGGCTAGCAAGCCCTGTGTGGGTCTCTTTATAAAAGAATAAGAGTCGAGTTTGTGTTCTTAATGCCCATTTTATATGCATGACTTGAGTTGAGTCCCTTATGCATAATTCATGAGATCATTTACAGGCTTTTACATGACTCCTCCCTTAAGAGTTAACTAAGAAAGGATGTTATCAGCCATGGCAACCCAGATATTATGCAGATCTTTCCATCTCTGGGCCAACGGAGAAGGGAGTGGGTTGATGAATTAAAAAGGCAGAGGAGGAAAGGGGAGTACACGTCCCTCCTGATGTTACTCATCATTTATTAATGTGTTTAACTGAAAAGAATTTCGAGGGGTAAATATGTGTTTGTGCATTCCCTCTGGGTGTGAGGGCACTGCTTAACCCTGTGAGCAACCGTTCGAATGAAGGGAAAATATCTGACTTCCTTCATCCCATTCCTCTCTCTCCAAGGAACGGCAGCGGAAGAAGATAAGCAAAGTCTTGGATTTGGGATCAGGTGACACCAGACTTTGTTCCTTTAGCCCGTTATACCAATCAAGTCATTTAACCCTTTTGCGTCTCAGTTTCTTATATATAAGAGAAATAAAAGTACTTCTCATTTACTTTGGTAAAGAGTGGGAGGGGACTAGACAAGAGTATGAATGGGAGAAGGCAGGAATTATTGGGGGTCACCTTGAAGGCAGCCTACCACAGTCCCTGTCAGTATCAAGCCACCTTATCAACCCTGGATCATCTCATCAGATTTTGGCGTGAGAAAGAAATAAACATCCATCCTGTTGATGTCATCATACTTGGGTCTTTTTCATACAGCTGCCTGATCTGTCTTCTAAATAATTCACTGCCACAGTAAATTAGAAAGGTCAGCTGGAATCAGTCCACAAAGGTCCCTAAATATTAGGTTAAAAGTTTGGGCAAACCATCGAAGATTTTTGAAAAGGGAAATAACTGTTTTCAGTAGATTAACCGGGCAGGGGATGGAATGCAGTGAGGAGAGACTGAAGATGAGAAGATAAGTCCAGGCGCCATTCCCTGAACTAAAATAGTGACAATGAAAGTCAGAAGAAGGGCTAGATGTGAGAGACACCGTGGAGAAGAATCCCCAGGACTTGGAGAGTGGCCAGAGGTGTGAGGTAAGAGAAATGGAGGAATCAGGATGACCTCGAGGTTAGGTGTCAGGGTTCGCTCATCTCAGTAACACACAGGCATATTTCAACAGCGCTCTCTGGAGCAAATAATGCTATTGTCTAAAGGGGTAGCTTGTAGTGGGAACACCAGGCAACAGGTGACAAGCAGCGAGGGAGCATTATCTGAAGCCAAGATAAACCTAGATGTTATCATGTGAGTGACAAAAGAAGCCGCCTCATGGGGCGCCCTGATCGCGCTGACTCCCTTCCTCTTCAAATCTTCCACAACATACCCGACTGTCACCCAGCTTTTGGTTGCCTGCTTCCTCTGTGTCTCCTCCTCTAGTCTGCACCTCTTTGGGCGTAAGGACCGGGTCATTTTCATCTCTGAGTCCCCACAGTAAGCCCAGTGCCTGGAGTAGTATGTATTTAATACATGCGTGCTTAATGCCTTCAGAATCTGTAGCACAAGTTTAAAAACATCTCTGATCCTTTGAAGAGGACTTAATTTTCTGATCCTTCTTCCCTACCATGTGCCCAGCTCAGTGTCAGGCTCTGGGAACGCCAACACACCCCTGGAGCCTGTCCTAAAGGCTCCAGCAGGGAAGCCAGAGTAGTTAGAAAAAAGTCACCCCCAGAGCAGAAAGGCTGATGCAGAAACACTCTCAGGGAGATGGGGGAGCTTAGAGAAAGAGGATCTGATGAAATTTGATTCATCCTTGAAGAATGAGAAGGCAAATAACGTGTGGAAGGTGATTGTGGGCAGAGGAGCAAAGACACGAAGGAACACGGTGCAGGTGGGCAAGAGTGAAGTTTCTGGAGTGGGCACAGAGGGTATCAGTAGCTGGAGGTAAGAGATGCGGTGAAGTTGGGAAGGAGCAAGACACGTGGGAGAGCCCCAGGCTGAAGTCAGATTCTAAGGGCACTGTACCATTCTAAGAAGTTTTAACTTGGTATACTGCAGACAACCGAAATCCAGCAGAGATTCTGAAGTAGCCCAAAGTTGTAAGAACTCACGTCTGGTGAATTACGTGGATGATCAAGCTGAGCAATCTGCTTTTGCTCCAAGTCCACGGAGGTTCAACCAACATGACTGTGGAGTAGAGACTGAGTTATCGCATATGTGTTACAAGCTGTTTCAGAAAAGAAGTCTTCTCAAAATGATTTGAGCAGTTGTAAGATCTTGAAGACAAATGTATAGGCACAAGGGTGATCCCTTGGAAGGGCAACAACCAACTACGTGATGATTCTGGGCAGGATTTGGAAGAGCCACGTTCATTATTTACTATTTTTTTTAATTTGTTTTGTTGCCTTATAGTCACCCAATGAGGATCCTTGCAATGATGCGGAAACAGTGATGGTGGGCAGTGTATGGCTTGTGGTTGGAACAGAATGAAAATGCAAAACCAAAATCTTTCCTCTGGCTAATGTCAGAGTAGAACCCAAAGCAGGTCTTCTCTTTACACACTAGCTCCTTGTTTCGAGGCTAACTACACAGAAATCAAAAACAAATGTCCCTGCCTTGGAGGGACCACCGCGGTGGTCACCAGGAGCAGGCTTGCACCCGACCATGCAGCTGACGGTGCATTTGGTAACAGCTGTGACAGGGAAGTAACGAAGAGTCCTGGGGAGAGCGAGCACAGCGCTCTTAGAGCAGATGTTGGGAGCGGAGACCAGGAGAGGTGACTTCCCAGAGTCATTGGGGTGACACCGAGCCAAGCTGAAGCAAGATCCAGCAAGGTCTTTCTGCAGCAAAGCTCCTGACATAACTGCCTTCAGTGAATCGCTTGAGGGACGAAAGCAGCACATTGGGACCCTCCAACTTGCCAAAGGAGACTTTGAAATTTTCCTTTCTAAAAGCTAAACCAAAAGCAGTGATAGGGTCAGACCCACGAGTAGTTAAAACGTTTCCTCTTTATCTGAAGAGCACACGTTTCCATCAGGTGCAGCTATAAAGTAAGACTGAGTCAAGAAGCAAGTTAGCCCCTCTCTCTCTTTCACAGCTTTCATTACTGACTGAGATGAGGTCAGGGTTCCTGTCCTGCAGAATCTTCCAGAGGGACTGAGTAAAGCCATCAAAGGTCTTTCTAGATTCCATAAATGGTCCCAGAGTCGCTTCAAATTAGTGGGTGACTCACAGAATCCCTGTCGACAAGACAGCAGCCACATCCGCTGTGAGCTGCTGGCTTTGACCTTATTTCCTCTACCCGAGAACTGAAGACACCTGCTCCCACATCCCCGGAACTGACTGTTTAAGATGTTCTATTCTTAAATTATGGCGCAACTGCATTCTGATCGCACCCTACAGAGGTACGTGGATTGTTCGCATTCAGCTGTGGAGTAGACAGCACCTTGTTTCTCTTCCAAAATAACCTCTATTGTTTTTTGATTATACAAATAATATATGCTTATTGTATACATTTTAGGGGCTGGCCCCGTGGCTGAGTGGTTGAGTTTGCGTGCTCCGCTGCAGCGGCCCAGGGTTTCGCAGGTTCAGATCCTGGGTGGGGACGTGGCACCACTCCTCAGGCCATGCTGAGGCGGTGTCCTACATAGCACAACTAGAAGTACCTGCAACTAAGATACACAACTATGTACTGGGGGGATTTGGGGAGATACAGCAGAAAAATAAATAAATAAATTTTAGAAAGCAAAGCAAAGTCTGAATAAAGAATTCAAAATTCTCTGGGAATATTTGATGTATTTTCTTAGGGATATTTTTTCTCTACATCTGTGAATATGTCTATAATTACAACATTAAGAAGCATGGTCTCTTTTCCCACGGGAAAAATGTGCTCACTAGGCTTGTCTCTGATCTGGATTTCGGCATTTTATACATCACAGGAGCCACAAATGAGGTGCCCTAAAATACAGCTGCAACTACAAACTTCTACAACCATTTCAAATGATAAAAATAATACTTATTCTTTTCAAGTGAGTAATGTGCACAATTCTTACCACAGACAGTATTCAGAATTACAATGAGGTAACAGAGGCTTCCAAGCCACTGAGCACCACTGCTGGTTTTTCCAAAAGGTGAGCATTTTCGGAACTAAAGAATTCCCTTCCCAACCTTCCAGGGAGAGGACTCTCCAGAACCACCGGAACAATGGATCTTCAGGGCTTTGCCACATTCCCAGCAGAGCTGGGGCAGAGCCCAGACTCCAAGTCTGACTGGTTGTTGGACTGATGTTACTGGGGTCTTTGCCTTTACTCTCTGAAAATTAGAGGCCACTTAATCCCATAATTCCTTCTATCCCTAAATCATGGTACAAAAGGCAAGCCCTTCTGGGTTTCTAGTCCCTCATGTATTCTTAATTCTAGATTCCTTAGAATGTCTTTGTCCATCTCCTTCCACTATGATTCGTTTTTCTAAGAAAACATCCTACCATTTCCCCTGGAGTCCTCACTCCATGTAAAGAAACTTCCAAACTCCCCATTTCTAGTAATATCCTAGGTCATTTGGAATGACTTCTTGCTGGAAACAACTAAAAAAGAGCTGAATTCTCTTTTAACTCTTCTTAAAAGCATCAAAGAGCCAAAAACTTAGTGAGGAATTATAAAACTGAAGGAAAAACGAGAACTCAGAAAGTCAAATAAGTAACTCTTGCAGTTAAAGAAGTTACGCAGGGCATTTGGTTTTAATGGCCTTGAGGGGTGAAGGGAACATTTACCAAGCCCAGGGCCTAACAGAAGACACAGACATACTCCACAGCAAGCCAGGACCTAAAAGGACTGTGGCCTCAGAGCAAGGCTGAACTGGCTCATCCCGGGAGCCTCAACCCTTAAATTTGATAAGATGATCCTAGTTTAGTAGTGGCCTACGATTCCAAGCAGAAGCAAAGAAAATTCTCTCTGGAGAATTCATCCCAGGCCTTCAATTGTTGTTACAAATATTTTCTTCAAATACAATGGCATGCACACAATCACAGATAACAACCTCAGAGCAATATGCAACAGAATAAACTAAAAGTCACATGCACAACTTCAGATATTGAAACTATCAGATAAACTGTAAGATAATTATGTTTATAATGTTGAAATTATGAAAGACAAGCTTGAAAATATCTGTAGGGGACAGAAAATCATAAAAAGCAACATAATGTATTTGAAAAAGAACCAAATAGGACTTCTGTGGAGGAAAAATGCAGTAACAAATAAAAATTCAATGGCTGGCTTTAGACTCAGCTGAAGAGAGAATTACAGAGCTGAAATATGGGTCAAAAAAGTTATCCACAGTACAACGTATCCAGAGACAGAAAAAGTGGAAATCACAGAAGAGAAGGTCAGAAACAAAGAGGACAGAGTGACAAGGTCTACCATATTCCTGATTAGTATTGGAAGGAGCTAGACATGATGGGGCAGAGATAATATCTGAAGAGAGAATGGCTAATTTAGTAAAAGACACCAATCCAAAGATTCAAGAATTATTACAATCCCCAAGCAAAATAACTAAAAATGTTAGACACATCATAGTGAGAGCACAGAAAATTAGAGAGAGAGAGAAATAAAACATCAAGGTTATTAAGCATCCAGAGAAAAAAAGACAGATTAACTTCAAAGGATCATCAATTAAGATGAGAAATCATTTCCCAGACTGATAATGGAAACCAGATGACAATGGAATGTAACCTCCCAAGTGCCATAAGATTACTGCACTTGAATTTTATACCCAACAAATATTTCCTACGTGAAAAAAAGCAAAATAAAGACATTCCGGACCAACAAAAACCAAGAAATGTTACCACCATCATACTCATGTGAAAGAAAATTCTAACGGATACACTGCTTTGCACGGTGGCATATAAAAGGCCTGAGCTACAAGAAGGAGAGAAGAACAAAGAAAGTAGTATGTGTGCAAAGCTCAACGCACCCCGAGAACAAGAATGTCGTGATGCTTTAAAAATATCTAGAATTAACATATAACAATAGCATACAGGCCAGGAAATGGAATCAAAGTATCCTACATTTTTTAAATTGTCCTTGAGGAGGGTAACACTAGAATTTGATACATTAAGGCTGTAAGTTGTCGTATCTAAAATAATGTATAACATCCAAAGAAGTAGAAGGGAAAAGTGGAATGAAAAAAAATACTCAATAACTATGAAGAAAAGGAAGAACTTGGAACCAGCCCAGAGGCTAGTGGTTAAGTTTGTGCTCCACTTCAGCGGCCCAGGGTTCCTATGTTCTGATCCTGGGTGCCGACCCGCACACTGTTCAGCAAGCCATGCTGTGGCAGGTATCCCACATATAAAATAGAGGGAGATGGGCACAGATGTTAGCTCAGGGCCAATCTTCTTCAGCAAAAAGAGGGGGATTGGTGGCAGATATTAGCTCAGGGCTAATCTTCCTCACAAAAAAAAAAAAAAACAAAGAAAAGAAAGAAAGGAATTATTATAAAAGTCAGGATAGTAGTTAACTCCAGGGGTGAGGAAAGAGGATGCGAACAGGCGTGAACAGACACAGAGGGCTCCCAGAGTGTTGGCAAGGCTCTAGTTCTTCAACAGATTGGTCGTTACATGGCCACGTGCTTTATAATTATGCATTCTACTGTACACGTAGGTTTTGATGTCCTTTTTTAAATGTGTGTTATAGTTCATAATAAAAAGAAAAGAAAATGAAAAAGACGCTTCCCTCTACCTTCAACATCTTCATAAAATACTCACTCGGTCTCCTTGACGTAGTGAAGTTCTGGCTCTCGTCTGCATCCCTCCCTGCTCTCAGGGCCTCGTTGCAGCTTCCACAGCATGACTCTTTCGTTTCCCACTAAAGTTCACGCCATTGAGCTAAGTCACCCATTGTCCTTCTTGATTTCTACAAATCACCCCCCACCTCTGCCCGTTTATTGAAGACGTTGGCCCACGACTCCCAGCTTTCTCCATGACCCACTCATCCCATCATCGTGAGTGACTTCAACAGCTACATGGCCAAATCAGCTGACAACCTGGACTTCAATTTTTGACCCCACCACCACCTCCACTTTCAACACTATTTGCTCTGATCCAACAATCCGTTCCCACGGTCATATCTTGGACCTTGAAATTCTTTTCAAAATATTTGATTGTATTTTTAACCCACAAAAGCAATATGGACTCACCATAGGAGAAATAATGTAAATACTGATAACTTTTTTAAGGGACAAAGAGAAAATTTAAATCACCCATGATGCCACCCTCCAGCAATAAGAGAACAAGGCTGTGCATGTCTGGCCCCAGGGGTCTGGGTGCCCGAGAGAAAGACTGGACACACGTTCACAGGATGGACGTGTCCTCTCAACTAACCCATGGGCTCGCCTGCATCCTGTGACAACGTCTCTTGTCAATGAGTTAACAGACGACAGGGTATGTTAGGAGGAAAGGCCTTGCAGAGCAGAGGAAAGGACTCTGTGAGCTCAGAAAGCCTGAGTTCTGTTCTGGACACTGAGGTAAGGCATCACTTTGACCTTGGCAAGCTGCCTCCTCGCTCTGGGTTCTATTCCCTCCTCCATGGAACAAAGGCAGTGGACTTGAGCGGCCGGCCCAGTGGCATAGTGGTTAGGTTTGCACATTCCACTTCAGTGGCCCAGGGTTCGCTGGTTTGGATCCCTGGTGCAGACCTGCACAGTGCTTATCAAGCCATGCTGTGGCAGGTGTCCCATAACTAAAGTAGGGGAAGATGGGCACAGACATTAGCTCAGGCCGGATCTTCCTCAGCAAAAAGAGGGGGATTGGTGGCAGATGCTTGCTCAGGGCTAATCTCCCTCAAAAAAAAAAAAAACCCATTGGATTCGATGGTTCTAAGGTCCCTTCCAGTAGGGAATATCCATACTCCTAAGACTGCCATAAAAGTGAAATTTGGGGGACGATCCAGCCTCAGAAAACATCCACAGAGAAAGTGGCTGCAGCTGGGCTGTGTGCACCATCAGAGCAAAAGGCCTCATCTGATCAAAACTTTTATCATCAAGAAAACCCACTGCACAAAGTCCCTGGTGGTATTATTGTGCATTTTTAATTAGCAGCTATTATGATGAAGAGCATTTCCCCATCTCTAGTTTCCACGCTCCCATGACACCTCCATTTCCATTTCCAAAGGAGGTGGGAACGGCCTGCTTCGCTTCAGGGAAGACGCGCGTGGACCTGGCAGAGATTAAATAATTGAAATAGAAATATAAGCTTTCAATGTTGATGTTCTTACATATCACTTACGGACAATCCAATCCTGTTTAATGGTTTCCAATCCCATATCGAAGCTTGTCAGGAGCATGCTGGGACATTGTTCACAAGCCATTTTGTACCAATTCCTCGGCAAGCAAAGGAAATATCTTTAGAGGGTGGTAGACCAGCAATGGCCATATCAGGAGACTTTAGACTCTGTGTTTCTCTGTTTGGTGCCAAAAGGGCCTATTCTCCCCCGTGCATTTGGCTCAGATGGCTCCCAGGTTCTGCTCCAAGAATGGGGTCTGATCATCTCCTCCCCCGTACTGAGCCCCTCCAGCTCACTCATTTTTCTTTCTTGTGAGTGCATGATTGATTGACAAAACTGAGGACTGCGACAGAGCTCTGTAACAAGCAAGTCTATGGGAACATGAAATCAAAACTAGACAGCACAATATGGTGAGTAAGCGGAATTCTACAGGGTATTAAAATCCCCAATAAACATGAGAGCAGTGTTTACTCGGTATATCCGGTCCAGGGTGAAGCACATCTAAACACAAAGAGAAATCCAGAGCTGAGCGGAATACCAGACGTGCGTACCTGCAGTCAGAGAACACTCAGCCCATGTTAAAACACCCACATCGAATATTTAATATAGAAATCTGTTCAAAGATGGCCGAGGCATCGTTCTCGCATTTGATATTGGATTTCTTCATATATAATGAAAGAGCATGTAACACAGTAGCTAAGGACTCAGGTTCTGGAACCAAGCATGTCTGAGTTCAAATCCTACCTCAGGGATTATACTTTTCTCAAGCTAAATGGGGGCAATGATAGTACCCCCTTCCAAAGATACTTGCAAAAAGTAAATGAAAAGATGCACATCAAGTTCTCAATATAGCGCCTAGCACAGCCATGGAGCTTAATAATCACAAGCTGTCGTCATTGTATACTAGTTATAGGTAAATTTCTTTGTGGCTACTTGAGAAAAACAGTTAGAGATTGAGTCACTTTCCGTGAATCTCCACCAATACCAGCAAACATATTGATAAGATTAGTTCCAACACTTGTGATTATAAGTTTATTTTAAAGGTGGTTTCACGCTTTTTAAAAAAATTCCACCTACCTTTATTTTTATTTATTTATTTTTTTGTCCTGCAAAGTTAAAAACAATTTTTTTCTTGGTAATTCTATATATTTAAAAGTCCTTGTACAAATGTATGTGGTCTTACTCATTTCTTCAGCATTTCTGAAGTAGCTAGCACGTAATAATTTTTTTCTTTAGAATAGTAACTTATGTGTCAAAATTATTCTTTAAAAGTATAAACTTCTATACATATATTAGGGGCTATTTTAAGTGAAGTCATTTTTTTCTTTCAATAATTTTGTGAATGAAAATATTTAAGACCATAGGTGGTAAAATTCAAGTCCAAAACGGCTATCCATCTTCGGGTAGCCTCAAGGATATGGTACATTATCAGTGCTTAATAATAATGTATCTTATCATTAACATTGACTTTTTCTTCGCTTTTAGGGTTTTATAGGAAATCCTGTATAGAAGACATGCCAAACTGTGGTGATAGTACAATTGTGCCAAGTATTTGAATGTGGAAGCCACAGGCATTGACAGTGTTGTCACCGAGGCCCTTGCACGCCCAGTAGATTACAGTAGACTCCGGGATTGGTTAATTCAGTGCAGATCACCAAGGACCCAGATTCTGTCTTTCCGTTCTGCTCTCTATCCTCAGTGTGTCACTTTCATCCCTAGCTTCCTTGCCTGTCCCATAACTCCCCATCCAAACACAAGAGTGTCCAAAGGGAGAAGAGGTGTCCGGCTTACACATTGTTTTGAACTTTCTTCTCTGAAAGAAAAGGATTTAGCTTTTTTCTCCCCACCATTCACATGCCCCTTCCTAGGCCCCCATCCTCTCAACAGAGTCACATCCTGACCTCGATTGGAGAGAGATTTGCTGCTACATGCAGACAACTCCTTAGACGTCGTTCAAACTGAGTCACAAGCTATCCTACGCTTATCCTCCCTTCCCCCACAACTGTGTGTTTGCCCTGGAGTTTCCCTTTGTGAAGTGCTTATTTTTTTTTGCTTATTTCTCAATATCTTACTACTACTTCAACCGCAAAGTCCCTGTTAATCACCTAAATACCTCTCGAGCTGTTTGGAAAATCAGGTATTTATAAATCATATTCCTGAAGAATTCTCTCTCGGAGGTACTTCTGACCCGCTCTGGTCTGGGCTGGCTGCCATTTTGAAATCTTCCTCTAACAGCCCCCTGGATGTTCTCTTTCCCTGTCTCTTCTTTCAGTAGTTCTCTTTACTGGTTTACTCCTTATTTTTTGTGGTGTACACCCTTCAGGAGCCTCCCTAAAAAGGGATGAATCAGAGGTAAATATATCATATCTTGAAATGTCTTTATCTTATTTTCATTTGATTGACAGTATGCGGGGTATAAAATTACAGGTTAAAAATCATTTTGCTTCTGATATTTTTGGGGTCAGATATTTTTGATGTCTGATATTTTTGAGGTTTCTCCACTTTCCTTTAGTTTCCTGTTTTGCAGTTGAAAAATCCAGAGCTGTTCTGATTCGTGATCCTTTTTTACATAAGCTGTTTTCTTTACTCCTGAGAAACTTGTGGGATCTTATCTGTGTTGTGAAATTTCGTGAGGCCTTGCCTTGATGTGCGTCTGTTTCCATCGGTGTTGCTGGCCCTCAGTGAGCTCTTCCATCTCTGTTAGGGAATTTTGGTGAATCACTTCCTTCATGATTTCTTGGCTGCCATTTTTTTTCAGTTCCACTTCATAAATACATTTTTTAATTGCCAATGTAATGAACAAAAGGATAAATTTTAAAAGGTTCAATTTTCATGTCTTTGATTACTAGTGGTATTAACTATCTCTTCATGCTGCCTTCACTGTTTTTATCTCCTTTGTTAGTTACCTCTTTGCGTCCTTTGTCCACTGTGTTCCCTTCCTTTCTAGAGGCACTGTACTCAAACCAAAATTGAGAAAAACTTAGCCTATCTTTAAGTAAAAGATTCTTCAGCCCTTATAAAAGTAAAACAAGAAGAAATAAAGAAAAGAGCTCATCTAGTCCCCCGCCCAAAGACAGCCAGCCACGGTAGATGGCTCAGTGTTTTTCTCCATCTTCCTTTTCTCTGCATATGATTTTGGACTGTCTTGTTATCTGACAAAGTTGTGATCATTCTGTTTGTACAGTTCTGTGCCCTACAATTCTATGTTTATTTTTAAACCTCTAAAGAAGGCACTTTTGAAAGTGTGAGTCATTCAATTCATTTTTAATTTTGCATCGAGGAGCTCTGGCCTGTGAAATCCTGATTTTCACCATGCCACATAGCACTGGCTGGGAAATCAAGGCAGGAAAGGGCTGCACCCTGGAGACACCTGTAACCGCGAAACTTAAAAATAGTTCTGCGAGGAAAGCGAATGAGTCTAAGACAAGAATTGCGAATCTCTGAGATTCCAAGCTCAGGAACTCCCACTTCTGGGACAGCTTCCTGATTTCTGTCTCTCTTTCTCTCAGGAATGGCACCTAGACCCACTCTCTTCTCTCCATCTGAGACTCAGGCCCTTGCCTCACCTTTCTTCCCTCACTGCCTGTTCTAGATCCTCGTGGTCCAGAAGGCCTTGACCCGTGACCTTCCTCCCCAGATATCTTTGTGACTCACTCTGTTACTGCCTTTGTCTTTCCTGCCCAGTCCCACAAGCCACACGCACTCCTATCCACACTCCCGGTTCCCTACAGCTTGCGCGGTAGTTTCTTTTGTTCCTAACTACACAAATTCATTGTGCTTATTATTTATTCCGGGTCCCCTCCCCTCTTACCCCAAATGTAGAGATCTTTGTTATGCTCATTGATGTATCCCAAGAATGACTAGGACAGTGCCTGGCACACAGAATGTGTCAATAATTTTCCTTGAATGAATAAATGATTGCTCAAGCAAGTACCCCAGAGGCCTCTGCCACTCTGGCTTTCTCCCTCCTTCATTGTGTCCATTTCCAAACTTGAATTTCCCCAACGCTCGTTTTCTCAGCCTCTGATGCTACGGCTTCTCCTTTTTCAGTCTGCTGAGAGTTGCTGGAGAAAATCACAGGCATCTACCTAGTGGGTCCACCACAAAATCATATTGCTAAACTTCATTTTTGCCTTTCACCATGCCTAACAGTCTTTGTATTATCTCTTGTTGGCTCCCTAGAAAATTCCACGCTGTGATCTTCTAAAACACCTTTCCCTTTGGAATTGGAGTCAGACGTGTGGCCGTCCACAGCCAACACTCAGGCTTGAGTGCTTGTTTTCATTTTTGCAGTAGGTTCTTCCCAGCTCTTATTTTCTCCCTACTCTTTTTGGCCTCTTTTTCTCACCTACTTCTGACTTAGGCAATTTTGCTGAATTTTAAATCTATTCACAAGCTACCTTAAATCATTTTGCTTTAACAGAAAGGGTTATAAGGTTGTGTGTGTTTTTTTAATGTTCTTAGGAGATTTTTAAAAACGTTTTCTAGCTTAATTTTAATGGCTGCATAATATTCCATTATATGATAATGTACTTAACCTTTACTAATGGTGGACATATCCACCTGTTCTGTTATCGTAAAAACCTGGGGACATAAATCTTTATTTTGCATTTCTGCAAACTCCTTATGGTACATTCCTAGATTTATTGGAGTTAAAAGGTATAAGCATTTTAAGACTCACAATGAATTTTGCCAAATTTCTTTTCGGAAAAGTTGTACTAATTTGTGTTCCTAACAGTCACAGTGATCATTGCACTATACCCTCATGAAGACTGGCTGTTCTCATTTTATCATTTTTTTCCAACTAGATAGACAAAGAATGGTGATTTATTTTAACCTTATCTATTTGATCATTTGTGCATGTAACATTTTTCACATATCCATTGGCTATTTGTACTTTCATTTTGTGAATTGTCTATTAATATTTTTTCACATTCATCTATTGAGGTATTCATATTCTTGATCATTTTGTCTGTGTATTTGATAAATTTAGTGTAGTAATTATGTGTAACATTTACCAGCAATAATTTTTCAGTTTGATAATTGCCTTTTCATTCATCTTTGCTTTTTTATGTGTCCACATGGTTTATAAATCTTGTTAGAGCTATGTATCTTTGCCTTTGGGATCTTCACACTTGCTTTCAACGTTGGAGAAAGCAAAGAATTTCCATGACCCAGAAATTCGATATTGTCTTCTAGTTTTTGTTAATAGTTTGACATTTATGAAAATTATTCTTTGTATATTGGCATGAATTATGATATAAATTTTTCCCCCAACTAGTCAACCACTTGTTCCAGTTTTGGAGTTTTAGCTGGACCAATGAATAATGCCCTTTCCCTCTCAGGAGTTAGGAACGAATTAAGAAGAGATTGCTGGGAAGATGGCAGTGTAGGCAGACCCTGCACTCACCTCCTCACACAGACAGAACGAATTTACAACTACTTGTGGAACAGTTACCTCTAAGAAAGAACTGGAACCTGGATTAAAAGAAGCTCCACAATAAGAGACAACATTGAGTGAGGTGAAAGAGGCAGAAATACCCCTCTGCTAGGGGAAAACCCCCTTCCAGCCGTGCACTTTGTGGCTGGACAGGAGCGGTCTTCAGGTGTGCAGCCTCCCCTGGATGAGCGGGGATCTGAGTGAGAGAGCTTTGCCACAATAGGCAGCCTTTGAACTCAGCACAACTGGGATGAGCGCCATAATACCTGACTTTGCTGGGTATTAAAACCAACAGGGACTACACCCAGAAAAGCTAGCAAATGTAGGAGAAAGAAAAGCGTTCTCTAAAAGATCGCACGTACAGATTCATCCATTCCAGAAACCACCACAAAATCATCAGAAAGAATGGTGCACAGTCCTTTGGTGAAAGAGACTCATTTGATAGGCTCTGGGTGCACCTTGGTGAGGCAAGAGGTGGCTGAGATGACCACCCCAGGGACTGAGTGATTGGTAGGAGCCATTACTGTGACCTAGTACAGGCGTGCTGACACAGACACTGGCAGATGCCGTGGGAGTTCTTCTCATGTCCTGTTAGCATAGGAGTCTGCCCCTCTCACTAGAGCACCGATTTAATCCAGCCAGGGCAGGCAGCCACCCTAGGGACTAGCTCCACCCAACAGCAAACTCAAGGGGAACTTGTGGGCCCATGTAGGTCAGGTATGTGGGGCCTCTGCAGTGGGGCAAGTGGATCCACCTCAGTGGGGCAGGGCATGCACGTGTGGCAGGACCGTGTTGGCAGGGTATGTGGGCCTGCAGGCAGTGGGGCTTGTCGGCTGCAGTAGACTTGTGCCACTGGCCATTTCAGACAGGCACAAGGGATCTGTCCCGCCTTCCAATGTCTGAAACAATTGTGTGCTGCCATTCCTGGGGCCAGCCCCACCCAGCTGCACATGTGACAGAGCTGACAAGAGCCTTGTAGGCCAGAGGCCTACAGCAATTGTAAGCCCTTAAGCCTAGCAACTAGCCATGCTGGGGGCCTACTCACTTAACAGCAAAACAGCAGCAAGAATGTGCTGTTAGACTTTGCAGCCAACTGTGCTGGGGCTCCTCATGCCCGATAAAGAGACTGAAGGGCGCTTAGCAGCCACATGCAGCCAATCATTATAACCAGCATGTCAGAGGGACAGCCTAACCTTCCCAGCCACCTGCAGCAAGAACAACCCCACCACAACAGAAGGACACATGAAGCCCACACAGGAGCCACTCCTTGAACATTTGGAACTGGTGACAAGAGGGAAGCACACTGCCAATGCATAAGGCACCTCTTACATAAGGCCACCTCTCCAAGATCAGGATATGTGGCTGGCCCACCTAATACAGAGGAAAAAGCCAAATGAGGAGGCAAAGGAATACATCCCAAGCAAGGGGTAGTAAAACCCCATAAAAAGAAGTAAATGAAACAGAGATAGACAATCTAGCTGACAAAGAGTTCAAACAAAGAGTCATAAGGACGCTTACTGACCTTGGGAGAAGAGTGGATGAGTTCAGTGTCAACTTCAACAAAGAATTGGAAAATATAAAAAAGAACCAATCAGAAATGAAGAATATAATACTGGCAATGACAGAGTAGATGATACAGAGGAATGGATCAGCGAGTTCTACAAAAGACTAGAGGAAATCACCCCAAGCTGAACAGATAAAAGAAACAAGAATTAAAAAGAATGAGAACAGTCTAAGGGGAACTCTGGGACAACATCAAGCGTACTAACATTCGTATTAGAGGTGTCCCAGAAGGAGAAGATAGAGACAAAGGGGCAGAGAATCTATTTGAAGAAATAATAGCTGAAAACTTTCCTAACTTAAGGAAGGAAACAGACATCCAAGTACAGGAAGCACAGAGAGCTCCAAACAAAGTAAACCCAAAGAGACCCACACCAAGACATCTTATAATTAAAATGTCCAAAATTAAAGATAAAGAGAGAATCCTAAAAGCTACAAGAGAAAGGCAACAAGTGACATACAAAGGAAACCCCAAAAGGCTATCAGCTGACTTTTCAGCAGAAACCTTATAGGCTGGAAAGGAGTGGCAAATATATTCAAAGTGCTGAAAGGAAAAAAAACCTACAGCCAAGAATACTTTACCTGGCAAAGTTATCATTCAGAATGGAAGGAGAGAGAGTTTTCCAGACAAGTAAAAACTAAAAGAGTTTATCACCAATAAACCAGGCTTATAAGAAATGTTAAAGGGACTTATTTAAGTGGAAAAGAAAAGACAACAAATAGGAATAAAAAAAATTATCAAAGAAAAAATCACTGGAAAGACAAATATACAGTAAAGGTTGCAGATCAACCACCTATGGAGCTAATATGAAGGTCAAAAGACAAAAGTACTGGGGCAGACCCAGTGGCATAGTAGCTAAGTTCATGTACTCCATTTCAGTGGCCCAGGGTTTGTAGTATAGGGCATGGACCTATACACCACTCATCAAGGCATGCTGCAGTGGCATCCCATAAACAAAATAGAGGAAGACTGGCAGAGATGTAAGCTCAGGGACAATCTTCCTCAAGCTAAAAGAGGAAGATGGGCAACAGATGTCAGCTCAGGGCCAATCTTCCTAACAACAACCAAAAAAAGGCAAAAGTACTAAAACTATCCATTTCCATGAGAAGAGGTTAAGGACACACACACACGCACAAAGTGATGAGATATGATACCAAAAACATAAAATGTGGGTGGAAGAGAGTAAAAGAGGAGGATTTTTAGTGAGAGGTCAAATTTAAGAGACCATCAACTTAATATAGCTTGCTATATATGTAGGTTATTATAAATGAACCTACATATGATTACCATATATGATATGGTAATCACAAACCAGAAACCTATAATAAATACACAAAAAATTAAGAGAAAGGAACCCAAAGGTAATACTGAAGAAAGCCATCAAATCACAAGAGAAGAGAGCAAGAGAAGAAGAAAGGAACAGAGAAGAACTACTAAAACACCCAGAAAAAAAGTAACAAAATGGCAATAAGGGCATACTTATCAATAGCTGCTTTAAATGTCAATGGACTAAATGCTACAATCAAAAGACAAAGGGTGTGCCACTGGATAAAACAACAAGACTTATATATCTATGCTGCATACAAGAGACACACTTCAGACCTAAAGACACTGACAAACTGAAAGTGAAAGAATGGAAAAAGATACTCCACGCAAATGGCAATACTTATCTCAGACAAAATAGACTTTAAATCAAAAACTGTAAGAAGAGACAAAGAAGGGCACTACATAAGGATAAAAGGAACAATCCAACAAGAGGATGTAACACTTGTGAATATCTATGCACCCAACATAGGAGCACCTAAATATATAAAGCAATTATTAACAGACATAAAAGGAGAAATAGACAGTAACACAATAATAGTAGGGACTTTAACACTCCACTTACACCAATGGATGGATCATCCAAACAGAAGATGGATAAGGAAACATTGGCCTTAAATGACACATTAGACCACATGGACTTAGTAGATATATACAGCACATTCTCTCCAAATACGGCACGATACACTTTCTTTTCCAATGCACATGGAACATTACCCAGGATAGATCACATATGAGGCCACGAAACAAGTCTTGATAAATTTAAGAAGGTTGAAATCTTACCAAGTGTCTTTTATGACCACAACAGTATGAAACTAGAAATCAACTACAAGAAGAAAACTGGAAAATCCACAAGTATGTAGAGACTAAACAAAATGCTACTGAACAACGATTGGGTCAACAAAGAAATCAAAGGAGAAATAAAAAAATACCTGGAGACAAATGAAAATGAAAATGCGACATGCCAAAATTTATGGGATACAGCAAAAGCAGTAGTAAGAGAGAAATTTATAGCAGTACAGGCCTACCTCAACAAACAAGAAAAATCTCAAATAAACAATCTAGCACTGCACCTAAAGGAACTGGAAAAAGATGAACAAACAAAGCCCAAAATCAGTAAAAGGAAGGAAATAATAAAAATCAGAACAGAAATAAATGAAATAGAAACTAAAAACAATAGAAAAAAATCAATGAAACCCAGAGCTGGTTCTTTGAAAAGATAAACAAAATGAACAAACCTTTAACTAGACTCACCAAGAAAAAAAGAGAGAAGGCTCAAATAAATAAAATCAGAAATGAAAGAGGAGAAATTACAACTGACACCTCAGAAATACAAAGGATTATAAGAGAATAGTACAAAAAACTATACACAAACAAATTGGATAACCTGGAAGAAATGGATAAATCCTTAGACTCATACAACATTCCAAAACTGAATCAAGAAGATATAGAGAATTTGAATAGACCAATCACCAGTAAGAGGATCAAAACAGTAATCAAAAACCTCTCAAAAAGGAAAAGTTTGGGACCAGACAACTTCCCTGGTGAATTTTACGAAACATTCAAAGAAGACATAATACCTATCCTTCTCAAACTCTTCCAGAAACTCGAAGAGGAGGAGAAGCTTCCTAACTCATTCTATGAGGCCAACATTACCCTGATACCAAAACCAGACAAGGACAACACACAAAAAAGAAAATTATAGGTTAACATCACTGATGAAAAGATGCAAAAATCTTTAATAAAACAAGCAAATTGAATACAACAATACATTAAAAAGATCATACACCATGATCAAGTGGGATTTATTCCAGGGATGCAGGGATGGTTCAACATCTGCAAATCAACGTGATATATTACATTAACAAAATGAAGAATAAAAATCCATGATTATCTCAATAGATGCAGAGGAAGCATCTGACAAGATATGGCATTCATTTCTGATTTTAAAAAATTCTGAATAAAATTGGTAGAAGGTAAGTGACTCAACATAATAAAGGCCATATATGACAAACTCACAGCTAATATCATTTTCAATGGTGAAAAACTGAAAGCCATCCCTCTAAGAACAGGAACCAGACAAGGATGCCCACTTTCACCACTCTTATTTAACATAGTATTGGAAGTTCTAGCCAGAGCAATCAGGCAAGAAAAAGAAATAAAAGGGATCAAAATAGGAAAGGAAGAAACAAAACTGTCACTAATCGCAGATGGCATGATTTTACATATAGAAAACCCTAAAGAATCCACCCAAAAACTATTAGAAATAATAAATACAGTAAAGTTGCAGGATACAAAACTGACATACAAAAATCAGTTGTTTCTATACATCAACAACAAAGTAGCAGAAAGTGTAATTAAGAATACATTCCCATTTACAATTGCAACAAAAAGAATAAAACACCTAGGAATAAATTTAACCAAAAGGTGAAAGACCTGCACACTGAAAACTATAAACATTGTTGAAAGCAATGGAAGAAGACAGAAAGAAATGGAAAGATATTCCGTGCTCTCGGACTGGAAAAATTAACATAGTCAAACTGTCCATATTCCTAAAGCAATCTACAGATTCAATGCAATCCCTGTCAAAGTTGCAATGGCATTTTTCACAGAAATAGAACAGAGACTCCTAAAATTTACATGTCACAACGAAAGACCCCAAAGAGCAAAAGGAACCCTGAGAAAAAAGAACAAAGCTGGAGGTATCACACTCCCTGATTTCAAAATATACTACAAAGCTATAGTAATCAAAACAGCATGGTAGGGGCACAGAAACAGACACACAGATCAATGGAACAGAATGAAGAGCCCAGAAAAACCCCCCCACATCTATAGACATCTATAGACAGCTAAATTTTGACAAGGGAGCCAAGAACATACAATGGAGAAAGGAAAGTCTCCTCAATAAATGGTGTTGGGGAAACTGGCCAGCCACATGCAAAAGATCTTACACCATACACAAAAATTAACTCAAAATGGATTAAAGACTTGAATGTAAGCCCTGAAACCATGGAACTTCCAGAAGAAAACATAGGCAGTACACTCTTCAACATTGGTCTTGGCAGCATATTTTCAAGTTCCATGTCTGACCAGGCAGGGGAAACAGCAGAAAAAATAAACAAATGGGACTACATCAAACTAAAAAGCTTCTGCACAGCAAAGGAAAGCATCAACAAAATGAAAGACAACCTAACAATTTGGAGAAGATATTTGCAAACCATATATCTGATAAGGGGTTAATATCCAATATATACAAAGAACTCATATGTCTCAACAACAAAAAAACTAACAACCTGGGCAAAAGATCTGAACAGACATTTCTCCAAAGATATACACATGGCCAATAGGCACATGGAACGATGTTCCACATCACACACTATCAGGGAAATGCAAATCAAAACTACAATGAGATATCACCTCACTCCAGTCAGAATGGCTGTAATTAACAAGACAAGAAACATTAAGTGTTGGAGAGGATGTGGAGAGAAGGGAACCCTCATGCACTGCTGGTGGGAGTGCAAACTGGTGCAGCCACTATGGAAAACAGTGTGGAGATGCCTCAAAAAATTAAGAACAGAACTACGAAATGATCCAGCTATCCCACTATGGGGTATTTATCCAAATGACTTGAAAACAGGAATGCGTAAAGATACTTGCACCCCTATGTTCATTGCAGCATTATTCACAATAGCCAAGACTTGGAAGCAACCTGGGTGCCCATCAAGGGATGAATGGGTAAAAAAGACGTGGTATGTATACACAGTGGAATACTGTTCAGCCATAAGAAATGACAAAATCTGGCCATTTGTGACAACATGGATGGACCTTCAGGGTTATTATGCTAAGCGAAATAAGTCAGAGGGAGAAAGTGAAATACCGTATGATCTTACTCATAAGTAGAAGATAAAAACGACGACACACAAACACATAGAGACAGAGATTGCATTGATGGTTACCAGAGGGGAAGGGGGTAGGGGGGAGGGAGGAGGGCGAAAGGGGTGGTTAGGCGCATGTGTGGTGGTGGATTGGAATTAGTCCTTGGGTGGTGAACATGATGTCATCTACGTGGAAATAAAAATATAAGGATGGACACCTGAAATTTATATAATGTCATAAACAAATGTCACTGCAATAAAAAAAAATTTTTTTACTGACCTAACGCCTCCTATAGCAGCATATCTTACAAGTGTAATTAGGATTTGATTTTGCTTAAAATGCATTCAAAAGGAAAACTAAATAGAAATTCCTCTGCTATTGTACTAAATTTCTATTCTGGCTTATATTTTCACATTCTAGGTAGTCAAATAAAACCTCAGTAATTAATTTACCCTGTTCCCATGCACCATGTTTCAACTTTAATAAATGAACCAAAGTTATAAATAAGAAAAGAAAAGCGAGAAATGTCTAGAGCCCTTCCAGGCATACCATCTTCTATTGCCCTTCTATCCACAGATGTAGGCATAAATTTCTAGGTAATTAATTTGAGAATATTTTACACAGGAGTTTTATATAAATTCAATATTTAATACCTTCCCTAATACTTTACATTTTATTTTATTATCATAATTATATAACATAAAAACATACTAAATTTTTTCACCAAGCTGCAGAAAAATGCCTCCAAATCCTCTATGATTTACGCCAATATAGCTTACAGATATCATCATTTTCTTCATGTGCCATAACGTGCAAAAGGGCTGAGAACCACTGTTGTAGAACAGTAAACATATCGCCCGCCAATCGTGATAACCATGGACCCTCTTTTGTAATAGACTTATTTCTGCTTTAAGCTATTGCACCAACCAGAACTTACACACACACACATACACAACTGCAGGTTTCAATCACTTCCTGTCTTCTCCAACGTCATGTGCCGTCAGCCATCCCATCTCTCTCCTGAGTCATTCATCTGTTCCTCTCCCTGGCTCCTTCTCTTCAGTTTAAAAAACAGGATCAAATTCTCCATCTTAAAAAAGAAAGGAGAAGGCCAGCCCGGTGGCGTAGTGGTTAAGTTCCCACGTTCCACTTCAGTGGCCCCGGGTTTGCAGATTTGGATACTGGGCACCAACCTACACACCACTCATCCATCCCATGGATCCCATAAAAGTGGCACCCCATATAAAATAGAAGAAGATTGGCACAGATGTTAGCTCAGGGCCAATCTTCCTCAGCAAAAAAAGAAAGAAAGGACTATTCCATGAGCTTTGCATTCTCAAGTGAGTATTTTATCTCTCATCTTCCTTTCACCAACAAACTTTGCCAAAAAATGTTTACATTGACTTCCTCTCCTTCCTCTGCCCTCATTTAGTCCTCAGTTCAAAATAGTCTGGCTCCTGCTCTGGCCGTGCTACCAAAATCATCTCATATCATCTCTTATGATCATCTCCTTCTTGCAAAATCCTGTGGTCTCTTTTCAGTCCTCGTCATCCATGACATCTTTGCTGACCACTCTCTTCCTTTTTGAAAAGGTCTCATTTATTCAGCACTTCTTATGAGTCAGGACTTACGATAAGTGCTTCGTTTAGATTCTTGCGTTCAATCCCATAGATAGCCTTATTTGGGGTACATTTTTTTCTACCCATTTTACAAATGAGGAAACTGAGACTCAGAAAGATACACAAAATCCTCCAAGGTAGCACAGTAAGTGAGGGGCCATATGGGCATGGGCATTCATGTGCTCGATACTTTCTCCATCCTTGGCTGTCTTCCATGATATTTTGTTTGCCTTGTTCTTTTCTTTTTCTTTTTTTAGACTTTTTAACTTTTTCCTTTTTCTCCCAAAGCCCCCCAGTACATAGTTGTGTATTTTTAGTTGTGGGTCCTTCTAGTTGTGGCATGTGGGACGCCGCCTCAGCATGGCTTGATGAGCGGTGCCATGTCCGGGCCCAGGCTCCAAACCAGTGAAATCCTGGGCCGCCGAAGCAGAGCACGCGAACTTAGCCACTAGGCCACGGGGCCAGCCCCTGCCTTGTTCTTTATTCTTATTCTGTATCTCTGTTGCTTGTTTTTGAAATTTTGGACATTTTCAATCATTATTCTTTCAAATATTTTTCTGAAGTTTCCTCCTTCTCCTCTCTTTCTGCGCCTCTGATGACACTAACTTTCACCTGAGTTCCTCTGCCTGGGAGAAGGAAAGGTTCTGCTCCTCCTACCCCTGCCAGATCTTTTTTCTCTCGGTTCTTCCGATTGGATAATTTCTATTGATTTGTCGTTAAATGTACTGACTCTTTCTTCCATTCTCTATGGTCTGCTTTTCAGTCCATCTGGAGAGCTTTTAGTTTGGTTTTTGTATTTTTCCGTTCTCAAATTTCCATTTGGCTCTTTTTCTTGGTTCTATTTCTTTGCTGAGACTTTCCGTCTTTCCATTCATTCCAAAACTGCTTGCCTAAACTTCTTGGAGCATCTATAATAGCTACTTAAGAGCTATGCTTTCAAAATCTGTGTCATCTCAGCATTGGTACCTGTCACTTATCTTTTCTCCTGTGAGTTGACATTTTCCTGGTTCTTTGTAAGATGAGTAATTTTGGATTGTACCTTTGACGTTCTGAATGTAATGTAATGCGACTCGGGGTCTTGTTTAAATCCTGTGGAGAATTTTGATATTTTTTTTTCAGCAGGATTGACCTTGTTGAGTTCAGGCCACAGGTTCCCACCAGCCTCCTGTGGGTTGTAGCTCTAACGACAGCACAGTTTTCAAAGTCTGCAGGGCTATTCGGATCTGCGCCCTGTGTGTGCCATCCGGTGACCAGTATGGGACCAGCATGGTGGCCTGTTCCATGGCTCAGTCCTTATAGTCTGGTGACGGGGTCAGGGTCAGATCTACACATATGAGGTCAAGGGCGAGCCCAGGGGTTCAAAAATCACTCGACGGGGTTGATTTCCTGAGCTCTTCTCTCTCCACGATCCCCTTGATACTTTTCAGTTCCCTGGGGCTTCCCTTCTCAGTCTGGGTGATTAGTCTCTCCACTCTGCTATGTGCCTCCACAACACAGATATGCGTCCCCAAACAGGAAGGATGCACTCAATATGACAGGGCCAGTTTAAGTGCCACATCCCTCCCCCAGCCCCCAGCGCTGGACCAATATCAGTCAGCAGGGGGTGCCTCGAGCTGAGTGGCTTCACTAATTAGGACGCTCCTCAGGGGCTGAGCATGGGTTGGACCTTTGACAAAATCAGACCCCGTGAAGAACAGGGGCATGGCTGTTGGGCAGACGACCCTTAGTGTCTGTGGACTGCTTCTTTTCTCCTTCTCTTCCCTAAACCGCTAAACGTCATCATCACCCTCCCGGTCACTCAGGCTGAAACCTTAGCGTTTTCTTCCCGTCTGTGCTCTTCCTGCTCACCCACAGCGCTGTAAACATCCGGTCGGATGCTCAGCCTAAAGAGGCTTCCTCACCAAGGCCTCTCTCTTTGATCCTCTCTGTCTAGCCAACTTTTAAAGCCTCCTCTGTGGTTCCCTTGCCCTCAGATTCCCTCTCTCCATAGTTAGCTTCCAAAAGCAGAGATCAGTGCTCACCAAGCTCCCTATGGCCCACAAAAGCAAGTCCTTAGCACTGTGGCCAAGGCCTCCCCCAGTCCACCCCTGCCTTTCCAGGAGGATCTATAGTGCCTCCCTTAGGGTCATCTGTCTGTCCCACACCCCGTCAGCCACATTTAACTAAAAATCCTTAAACATATCCTCCATTGTCTGCCTTTTGTTCTAGCTGAGTCCTCCTAAAAGATCCGTCTACCCTACCACACCACTCAAGGCTCAGCTAACATGCCACATTCTCCTTGAAGGCTCAGAGACCATAACAAGTTAGAATTCATCTCCCTTTCCCCTTAGGTTTTGTGGACGTAGGGCCACTAGCCCATGTGCCCTTTAACAGCCATGTGTCCTTCTGTCCCCCTTCCAGGCAGGACACCAACCTTCTTGGCAGGACACGCAGGGCCTGGCCAACCCAGATCTTACCTTATCTCACTCAGAGAACATCACGTCTTGAAGGAACACGGAGCCCCTCCTCGTGAGCTACTGTTCCTGGGAACGCAGGCTGTCCCAGGGACAGCCCCTCTTGGCAAGCATAGAGCCTTTGTGCCCATGCCCATATAAGCACCCCCCTCCCTACTCTCAGCAGTGGGTGCACACTTCCGTACAGCTGGCTGCCACTGGACATTCCCTATAAGTAACTCCCAATGAGCCTACATGTCTTGTGCGCCATTTCCAGGTCTTTTCTTCGGTCTCTCCACAGCCTATCCCACACTGCTCACTCAACTGGGCATGCAGCCAGACAGTGGACATCTCTACTGTAGCTCTTGATCACGTATGCCCTGAGTTACACTGTTGTCTCCCTCACGAGAGCATGAGTTCCTTATTTGGGAGACCGTCTCTTTTTCTCTTTTGTAGCTCTCACAGTGTCTGGCTCAGTACCCCAGACACAGCAGAGATTCAAGACACGGTTGTTTCATTAGATTCAATTAAATGGGATTTGACTCATTAGCCTCTAGGGTAACATTCTTGGGATCAATGCAATCCAGAAAAATAATTCTCCTTCTAATGGGCTTCTGTGTATCTTATTCTCCCTCCAGCATAGCCTGGGTGCTCACCTCTATATGCCATCACTCCTGGACTCCTCTCTTTACATCATTAATCACTTTTCAGTCACGTGGTGAGTATCTGCCCCCCCACACTTTCACATCATCCTTTGAAGGCAGAGACTCATCTTCATTTTCCTCGCCTGTATGTCTGACACCTACTACAGTTTCAGGGTTGCAGGAAACACAAATAGTTATTCCTTGAATGGAGTTCAATAATTAAGAGCAACTGAGAAGAGAGAAACTGAAGCTTAAGTTTGTTATATAGCATTGCAAATTGCAGGGATAAAAATAAACTCAGAAGTCTAGAATCAACTGAAAAGAAAATGAGAAAACACCTGAAAATGTAGTCTACCTTTACGAAGACAGTCTTTGACTTTTCCTTCTCCCATTCTCTTTCTCTGTCTTTCTTAACTTCCCAAATTCTTTTATTCTCCTTCCTTTTCCCTCCTTGTTTGTACATGGGGTTTGGGCTGTCTGTTGTCCCCTCATTTCCATTCTCATCCTCTTACATGGGAATAGAGCCTTTAGTTTGTCTTACGGCAACCTAGGTAAACTTGGTATTTCTTAGTCCCCTTGCAGCTTGGTGCCGTCACGTGACTAAGTTCTGGCCAGTGGACTGCAAGTAGAATGATGCATGCAACATTTGGGGTGCACCCTTGAGGGAGAGAAGTATGCTCTCCCCTTGCACTTATCCCTTTCCCAATGGCTTAAATTCAGATACGATGGCTGAAGCCGGAGCAGTCATGATGGCCCACAAGGTGGAAGCTGCATGTTAGGGTGGAGCAAGAAGATGAAGTAAGCCTGGGTCCCTAACCCCATGCAGCCGTCAAACCCACCCTGGCTGCTCATACCTCCATTGTTAGGAAAGTCAGCTAGAGAAATGTCTATTTTATTTAAGCTACTGCTACCTTTGTCTCCAAAATAACACCAATATTTACATCCTTAATAATACAATGCATGGCCATCTTTCTGGCCATTTTTCCCAATAGAAAAAAAAAGGGATGAAGGCACTTTTTGAAAAATCCTACACCCATAGACCAAAACGCTTGGCTATTTGCCATGCAACAATACTCCTGTCATCTGGAACCTACCTGCAGAAGAGAATGGCATGGACTGTGGGTGCAAGATATCTCATTTCCAAAGGATAATGTATATTACCACAAAGGAATTAATGCAAGCACAAGACATTTTGCAAAATTTTTATATTTTGCTTTATGTCTTGAAAAATTATGGATGCTTGCTACTTTGTGATATTTCTATTAAAAAATAGAGGATGTTGACCTTTTAGTAACTAAATGAGAAAGGAAAACCTGTAATTGGATGTCTACTGAGAAGCATCTTGGTTACCAGTAAGGGGTTAGGAGACTGTCCTCATTTGGACTTTGAGACAAAAGAAAAAAATCCACCAATAACATTACTAATTATTATTTAACATTACCTTCAGTAGCTAGCAAAAGGGATTCTATTGAAAAAGCCTTTTGAAATATGTTTGCCTCTCAGAGTTCTGAATCTTTCATTCACTTCTCAGTAAAAAGAACTAAATACTTAATTTATGGCGTGTCAAAGTGAGGGGAAGTTTTGGCCAAGAATCCCCTTAAAACACTTAGGGGTCAGTACCGAGATCGTGTGCATTTCATTAATTTAGCTGCTGAGAACTTTGATTGCTTACTCATATTTATGCAACTTTTCAAACTTATTGATGATAATAACTTCATATCTTAAAAAAAAACAGTAGTCTCAACATCCTTAGATTTAATCTCATGGTTTCTAATATCCATGAAAAACTTGGGAAGTGTGTGATATGACATGACACTCCATTGTGCTGCATGTCGTGGAGGAAATTACATCCTAGAATGGTTCATTTGACAGGTTCACAAAAGACTAGGGATGTTCAGGATCTCACCTCTCAGTACTATGACGGTCCTCTGTCTTCAGTAGGAAGCTTGCCTGGTTCGATAGACTTTGTTCATCAAGAAATCTGGAGAGGCTTCCTTCTACAGAGCCTAGGGTTTGCGGTCTCTGAAGGAGCAAGAGAAGAGACCATTTCCTTTCCAGGCCCTTTTGTTATTCGTTACTGATAACAGAGAGAATCAAGTCAGTTACTTAGCCCTCTTCCACAAATCACTCCCTTGCTGAAGGGACAGAGAAAATATTACCAGTAGATGTCCAGTTTGGAAGGAAGACTATCGATCAAGAGATCTCAAAGGAGAAAGGCTCTTCACAGTGGCTTCCTGGCCTAGAAGCTCCAGTGTGTTCACTGCTCTATTCAAGAACCTAGCACAGAGCCAGGTGCACAGCAGGTGCTCAACAAATATTTGTTGAATGAATAAATAAATAGATTCTGTGGATAATGAAGGAAGCATAAGAAATATTTCCTGCTTTCAAAGAGTTTCCCAATCATACATATACAACACAGAAATTAAAAGAAGCCAATTTTCCAAGAAACAAAGAATTAGTACAGAATGTAAGTACTGTAGCTTTTCTGGAAGGTAGTTCTCTAGGGCTTGGACAAAAAAGTCAAAGGTGAGTGGACCTTAAGAGCAGTGAAGGCAGAGAAATAGGAATTCCAGAGAAAAAGAAAGATAGCCAAAGACGCTGGGCAGATGAAATGCCTGAAGAAGGGAGTGGATGGGGGTGAGGTTAGAAAAAGAAGCAGGGGCTGTATGTGGAAGGCTGAGCCGGCCAGCTGAGAGCTTGGACTCTCCTGCGGGTCCCAGGGAACCATCGTGGTCTGCCCCATTGGAGGAGAGAGACAGGAGCGGGCAGCAAGCCCAGCTAGGAGGCAACTGCTCTCTGATCTGCACAACCAGATGAGAGCGTAAATCAAGGCAGAGGCAGGGGCAATGGGGAAAAGGAGTTACAGCATCCAGAAGGCCAGTGAACTGCCCCGTGCAGCTGCGAGGGGAACCTGTGAGATCTTTCGCAGGAATCACAGGAAGCGAGTCAGTGACTGCAGACTGCTTTGACAAACAGCGGTCAAGAATAAATTCTAAAGTAGAAAAAAACTTTTTTCACTTATAAAACAGCTCTATCAGCTTTGTTTAAAATGTTTTCAGAAATATACAAGTTCATTTGTTTTAAAAAATACAGGAGTATACAGAAACAAGTAAAAATTACCCCAAATCCCACTCCCACCCACCAAGATTACTGTTGTTATTGTGATGAACCCTTTCCACACATTCTTGTATGCACAGATACACACAAAGTGCGAGAGAATCTTATTCAAATGCAATCATTCCATATATGCCATTCGAGAATCAATTTTCCTCACCCCCTAACACGTTGTAAACGTTTCTCCACGTTGGTTAGCATTATCTCTATATCATAAAGGCACATTGCCTATAGCACAAGGCTCCATCAATGGATATTTAGACTCTCTGTCTGTGAGACCATGAACAATCCTGTGGTTAACCTGATCATGCATAGCATTTCTCACCCGTATAATCATCTCCTTCATACAAATCTAAGAAGTTGAATTGGCTAGGTCAACGTATGTGTCATTTTATGTTTTGATACATATTCCCCAACTGCTCTCCAGAAGCAGTTTCTTTACTCATTTACTTACTCAATAACTATTTCCTGAGCACCCACTATGTACCAGGCACTGTTCTATATGCTGGGGATACAACAGTGAATAAATGGACAGAGTCCCTCCCCTCCTGGAGGGTCACTCTAGTGCCGGGCGGCAGAGGATAAGCCCGCAACTAAGCACGACTATGCGTCTAGTAGCGGTGTGCGCCAGCAAGGCCAAGTCAAGCGGAGGAGGCGCTGGAGAGGCGGGGCTGGGGGCAGTGTCCTTCACACAGGGCGGTGGGGAAGGGGCTATGAGGAAGAGACCTGTGAGAGACCCAGAGGAACAGTGGTCCAGGGAGAAGGAACAGGAAATGTGAAACATCTGACGGGGGAACGTGCTGGGCACGTTTCATGGCCAGAGAGGCAGTGTCTCTGGAGGGACCGTGGAGAGGGAGAGGCGGGGGAAGTGCGGGTGGAGACGGGCCAGGTCAGACCCGAGAGCGCACATTCGGGCGGCACGGCCACCAGGGGCTTCGCGGCCATTTGTAGGGGTGTTTGGATTCATTATTGGCCAAAGGCATCTGAGGTTCTAGTCTGAGAATATGAAAAGGAGAAGGATGGAACCAGGTCTGCTTTGATCTGTGTTTCCCATCTCTCAGTCTTCTCTTCCACTCGTTAGACACGGCTTAACAGATGTCTGTTCCCACTTAGACCCGGGGTCCGGCAAGCACGGAACACAGCTGAGACGACCTGGGAGATGATTTCAGCTTTCCTGGTGTTGGTCCTGCGGGTCTTTATGACGAGGTCTTACTGGACCTCCAAACTTCAATCAGATTTGCAAGCTCTTTTGCCAGCCTCTTAACCAAACAGAGCCTCTCTGCTACCCGCGTGGAAACCTGTCAACCTAATAAAAACTCAAGCAGCGGCATGGGCTCATCGTGGCTGATTTATAATAACTTTCTCTAAGCCATCTAACACAAAATCTTTAACACGGAATGTGGTCTACAAATATTTGCTGGATAAACAGAAGAACGTCTTCACAGATTTTCTCTAAAGGGACCCTTACTTGGCAGCGTTCTCCTCTATTATTTTGATTAGCGTCAATTTCAGAGGCTACATTCTGACCTTGATCTCCAATTCTGAGCCCTTTAATCAAAGCTCCCTGAGTCCTGCCTTTGGACGACTTCTTACCATCCGCTGCGAAGGGCCAGGGAATTTAGAAGTGCCTGACGAGAGCACTTACAGACAGCGATTAGGGCGCAGGTTTGAGTAACATAGGGCCTCACTCTGCCCAAAACAGCTGCCTGAGATGATGATTTCTTCCACAGCGACACTCTAGAAGAGGCACAGGCAAAATGAGACTGAGCGAGAGCAAAAGAAATTTTAAAGAAACTAACCTCAGGGGAAAAAGTGATTTGCTGAGAGTGAAAATTGTGATATTGGTTAATTTACTGTTGCTTAGTTTAAACAAAATTAACAATAACATTTTCTTCTGGTTGTAAAAGTAATTCACACTCATTGTAAAAAAAATTTTAAATACCAAAAGGCATAAAATAGGAAATGAAAATTATCCATCGTGCATTATCCAGAGTCCGTGTTGACATTTTGCTGGGTCTCCTTCCATTGCAAACACAATATGATCAGACTATACACATACAGGTTTATATCCTTCTTTTTCACCTGGCGACAAACTCTGAACATTTCCCCAAGAATACATTTTTTAATATTATTACTAAAAGATATATAATGTTCCAGCTATGCCTTTGTCATAATTTATATGTTTTCATATTGTTTCAATATGTTTTCAACCTACGTTATAAACTCTTGTAAATAGTGTGGCAGTGAACATTCTTGTGCATAATCATTGTCCAAATCTCTGATCAGTGCCCTGAACGAGAGCCTCAAAAGTGTAATTATTTGGTCAAAATATACGATTTTTTAAAGGCTTTTGATAAGTATTTCAAAACAGCTTTCCAAAAGGGTTGTATTAATTTAACAATTTTTTTTTTTTGAGGAAGATTAGCCCTGAGCTAACTATTGCCAGTCCTCCTCTTTTTGCTGAGGAAGCCTGGCTCTGAGCTAACATCGTGCCCATCGTCCTCTACTTTATATGTGGGACGCCTACCACAGCATGGAGTGCCAAGCGGTGCCATGTCCACACCCGGGATCCGAACCTGCGAACCCTGGGCCGCCGAGAAGCGGAACGTGCGAACTTAACCACTGCACCACCGGGCCGGCCTCGGTTGTATTAATTTACAGTCCCCTTCTACTTCACCCAACCATCCCTCTTACCCCATTATATTTTTCTTTCTTTTTTCTTTTTTTCTAAGGAAGATTAGCCCTGAGTTAACTGATGCCAATCCTCCTCTTTTTGCTGAGGAAGATTGGCCCTGAGCTAACATCCGTGCCCATCTTCCTCCACTTTATATTTGGGATGCCTACCACAGCATGGTGTGCCAAGCGGTACCATGTCTGCACCCAGGATCCGAACCAGCAAACCCCTGGCCGCCAAAGCAGAACGTGTGCACTTAACCACTGTGCCACCGGGCTGGCCCCTATATTTTAAGAGAGTAGCAAAGATACGCTGGGTTCAAGCACCAGCTCCACTATCTCAGGAAAGTTATTTAACCTCGTGAAGCTCAGTTTCCTCACCTGTAAACAGGGATAGTAATGGTACCCAGCTCATAGGTTGTTATGAGGATTACATGAAATGATAACGTAAAATTGCCATTACAGTACCTGGCACATAACACTTAGTCAATAAATGTTACCACTTGTTACCAGTAATGAGTAAAATCATTCTTCCCCAAATCACTCCTAGCCAGAGTAATATTTGGGTGTAAAATCCCCTAAACACAGTTGGAAAAAGTACCAAGTTTCCCTATTTAATAAAACTGTTCAGTAGCTGAAGTCACTCATTTATGGTGTGCACACACAGCCTCAGGATTCTGAAAATAGTCAGCCATCTGATCACCACCTGGAACTAAGAGGAGCTTCTGAAAGGGGTTTTCTGTCCTTTATACATTATTTTAACAATGATACATACTTTCTTGATTATTTCAAAGGAAACAGATCTTTTTAAGGAGCAATGGCTCCAATTTGGAAAACAGAGTTTTCCAGAAAGAGGAAATCAGCACAAACAGTGTCATAGTTCATTGTCATAAACAGGCTGCCCAGGTATCCATCCCCTACATCTTGGTCATAGCCTCTCAGAAGAGATCAATGGTTAAAAAAGTGTCCCTGAGCAACTTAACTAAGAAAAAGCCACTTCAATTAATTTGAAAGTTCTGCTGGAAATTTGCATAGAATTCGGGGAGCTTTTTGTTTGGCTGTCCCCAGAATTTTTGGCTGAAATGATCCCAAGATAAACAAAATCACTTGTAGAAAACTATTTATCAGATGGAGGCCCTAAAATTGTTGTATGAAATTGGTTTAGCTCTATGTAAATCCAGAATAGATCATTTCTATTGGTTTGTGAGAATACATTTGCTTCATCTTGTCATAGAGGTAGTCACTTATTGGGTATGGGAACATTAGTTCAGCTTCTAGAGAGAAGCCACTCAAAACTGTTGTGCGTCCGTTGTCTAATAGGCTATCACTACCCGTGGGATAAACATACTTAACGCGTTCAAAATTCTTTGCATTTCCTTGACATTGGGTAAATTTGTGTCATTATTTAGGAAAGAAACGTGGGGCATTTTATACTGCAAAAACATCAGAGGAGATGAAATTGTAGGATGCCAGGAAAGGTCCCGGCTGCTGCTTTCCTCTGGAGTCTCTTTGGAAATCTACTCAATAAAAAGCTTTCGTCTGATGCCCACAGTAGCATTTGGAAAGAGAAAACTGGTTCAACTCTTCCCTTTCTGAAGTACAAATATGCCCAGTGTTTTCCTGTCCTATTTTCCTTCTCCTGACTCTGACATCAGTGGTAGCAGACCCTGTAAATTTCCCATGCAGTGGGTCACCAAATAAACAGAAGTATGTGATAACAAACAGTTGGATTTAGACATCATCCTATCCCATTATTTGGCCAGAAAAGATGCTCCTGTGAGATGGATTAGGGAAAAATTCTAACTTAGAGTTGGCCAGAAGTTGAATAAGAAAAAGGCCCCCTTCTTCCACGCTGCAGTAGGGATCACAGCCTGACAAGCAAAGCGCAGGCTAGGTTTTGCCCCAAACTGCCTGTTTGATCTGCACAATCATACTGTGCAGCCCTAACTTTCATTTCCACAAATGCCGTGTGTTGCGGAATGCCCACAGGAACATAAGAAAGGCAGCAGAGACAAATGCTAAAATATCACTTCAGACCTCAGCTCTAATCTAGAAATCAAAATATTTTTCTTGTGAATCTGCATGTGCCCAGCTCTGTGCGAGGCCTGCAGAGGATACAAATGGAGAAGAAGGATGCTGTGGGTTCCTGAAGGATGCTGTGGTGTAAGAGTCTCTTTGTAAATTTCTCCTTGCTTGTTATAAATTTAGAGGCAGGGAGAGAGAAAGGTTGTCATGTTATCTTCTCAACAATAAGAACTTGTTTGAAGGCCTATTCTTCTGTGAAGAGTGACTGCAAGAGTCAGACCACATGGACCCAACTCCCAGCCCTGCTACCTGCCAGCTGTACAACTTTCAGTAACAGACTTAGTTTCCCCAGTTTCCTCGTCTGTGAAAACGGGGATGACGACAGTAATTCATACCTTATAGCTTATTATTGCTATTCTACGTTCATCACAGCTCTTCTAGCACCAAGGACAGTAGATTATTTAAAAAGGAGGACATCTTCAGTTGTCATACTGACTCTGAAGCTGAGCTTCAATTTTGGAACTCTGAGCAGATCTTGAATTTAAAATGGCTATTTAGTTTCTATTTCTAGCCATGTCAGGCTAGCTGGTAGCAGGGAAATCCTCCCATGAGGACAACTAGAAGAGCCAAATTAAAGTCAAAAGAGAAATTGTCAGAAAACATTGAAAAGCCACCAAGGCAGCCATGGCTTGAAGGGTGAAGATCCTTGAAAGAGGGAAACTCACTGAGATAAGCCTGGCATTCTACACTCACCACTGAATCGTCTGCTGACTCATTAGCATACTGGATAGAGGATGAGAAGCTGAGCAGAGAGTGGCTGTTAAAAAGCAGGACGAGGGAGCAGAGGTTTTGGCAGACACCCTGGAGAGACGAGCATTGAAGCCCAGGGCTACCAGAGCAACCAGAACTTGAGATGCCAAGATCCTGGAGGGAAAGAAAGTGCAGAGAAGTCATTCAAACAAAATGAACTGCTTTTTGCCTCTATATGTTTGCCAGTTAGAAAGCAGAACAGGCTGAGAGTTAGAAAGGCAGAACAAAAACTGGTTAAGAGACCGACAGACCGAACAGAGCTAATGACAGTACCTCAGTGCTGGACAGTAAGGACTAGAGCTCAGAGTCTGCCAAGCAGAATGGCCTTGGGAAACGCCTCTTGCTTTCAGCTGGAACTCATGGGCCCACATCCTAAATGTAAGGGTGAATAGATATGGACCAGCCTTTGTAAAGATTAGAAACCAGCCTCAAATCAGCTTATTCTCTGGTTGGTTTAAGTTGTTCTGCTTTTAATCTGATTGCCTGCCATAGTTAACATCATTGAGAAGCTCTATAACTTTTTATACACAATATATGGCATCCAATCAAAAATTACCAGGCATACAAAGAGAAAGGGATAAGAGAAAAAGTACACAATAGAAACAGACACACAGATGATCCAGATACGGGAATTATCAGACATGGAATATAAAATAACTGTGATTAACTTGTTCAAGAAAATAGATGACCAGATGGAGAATTTCATTGGAGAACTGAAATCTATGTATTTTTTTAAAAAAGCCAACTGGAAATCCTAAAACTGCAAAATACAATAACTAAAATAAAAAATTCAATAAATGAATTTAACAACAGTTTAGACACTGGTGAAGAAACCATTAGTGACCGGGAAAATTGGTTGGCAGAAAATATCCAGAAGGAAGCACCCGGACCAAAAGATGAAAAATACAGAAAATAGTGTAAAAAACATGTAGGACGTTGCGAAAGGTCTCCCTTTTGTGTAATTAAAGTTCCAGAAGGCTTCCAGAGCAAGACTGAGTTGGGAGCAACACGAGCAATGTTTGAAGAGGTAACGTCTGAGAATTCTCAAAACTGACTTAAAGCAATCAAGTGATAGGTTCAAGAAGTGCTACACCTCAAGCAGGATAAATACAAAGAAAAAAACACTATGAATGTCATAAGCAAATTCTAGGGGAAAAAACAAAAAAGAAAATCCTAAAAGCAGCCAGACCCTCTTCCCAAACAAATCACCTTCAAAGGAGCAACAATAACACAGCAACATCTAAACAGAAACAGTGGAAGCCCTGAGACATTGGGATGACATCTCCAGGGTGCTGAAAGAAGGCATCTGCCAAGCAAAAACATATTCCAAAAACAAGCGAAAATAAAGACATTTAAGACAAACAAAAGGTGAGAGAATTTGTTGCCAGCAGATCTGTGCTTTAAAAAAAGTGTACAATGAGTTCTTCAGGCGGAAGGAACATGATCTCTGATAGAAGAGCGTGTAACCGTGGAGGAACGCCAAACACTGGAAACTAGACATAAACGAATGATGACTACATAACACAATCAAATGGCTGTTTGGGGACTTTGGAAAGCTCCTGCCGGCCAGCCTGCCTTTCAGGTCTCACATGTTGAGAAATTTTATTGTTTCTTAAACAGCAAAAAAGGATGATCTTGACTAGGAATGTTCTGTTTCCTTCCACATGAGGGGCCATACAGCATCATAATACTAACCCCAACCCTTCTCCTCACTGAGGAACAGGGCGCGTGATGGGCCCTGGGGGGGTTATTTAAACGCTCATCAGTCACCTGTTAGAAATCAATGCCGCAATGCTGCTGTGTGACAGGCTCTACCCTCTGACTTACTGTGTATACATTATCCCAAGAAATCACCCCAACAAGCCTACCAGGGAGGGTTTTTTCTCCCTATTTTATAGGAGTTCAGAAAAGTTAAGGAAATTGCCCAAGACCACACAGTTAGAAAGTGATAGGGGCTGGATTTTAACCTGGACCACGGAGCCATGGTCTTTACACTCTACCAGATCACAGCTAGGAAGGTTCCGGCTGGTGAAGTAGTGTTCGTGCACATGACAGGTGAAAGGGAAATCCAAACGTGCAGAGCACACAGGTAGAATAGCCTTCAAAACAGTGAGAAGATGGATGAATGGAGGGGGTAGGACACCGAAGCCCATGCCTCGCAGGAGAACGTTATCCACTCGCAGATTCAATATTTGTACGGCAAATCCAGCAGGAGTGCTGCAATTCAGAGGAAACTCCCTGCTCCCCCGCTGTCCAGATGGGCCCGGCAGCTGTCGTGTTCACTTTACCTGCCATTAGGTGATATTTAAAAGTTCAAATAAAACAAAGCAAAACGAAAAGGAATAAAGCTGTAATATATTTAGATGTTAAATAATTCAAACAATAAAGAGGGTATTCCATAAAAAGCACGTTTTCCTCTTCCCTCAAAGATCCAATCTCGTTTTCCAGAGGCAACGGTCATCGATTTTCTGTGCTCTCATGAGTGTAGGTCTGCGTCCATACTACACCGCGATCTATGGGTGTACATGTGTGTATGCCATGCATGCATGTTATTCCTTGCACAAAGGGAAGAGTATTGTACGCTGATCTGAAACTTGAATTTTCACGTGACTTTTCACGTAATAAAGATTGCTCCTATCACATATATAAATCTAACTCACTCTTCTTAAATAGGTGCACAGTAGTCCATTGAAGAGATAAATCATGTTTTATTAAAACAATCCCATATTAATGGACATTTAGAGTGTTTTGAGTCTTTGGATATTAAAAATAATGCTTTTAATGGAAATCAGTCTTTACGCATAGGTGCAAATAGTTTATGGGACAAATTCCTAGAAGTGAAATTGCTGAGAAAAAGTATACATGTATTTTTTATTCTGAGAGCTATTGCCAACTAATGCTCCAATAGACGGTAGTAGATTTCACCCCCTCCGCAGAACAAGGCAAGCCGTCTCCACACCCTCACACCTCTACACATCAGCAAACTTCATTTGCATTTCTTTAATCCTGAGTGTAGCTGAGTATTTTTCATATGTTTATAAGTAATTTGCATGTTTTTCCTTGAACTGTCTATTCATATCCTTTGACCATTTTTGCATTCAATTGTTGGCCTTTCTCTTATTGATATTCATATTTATACACCAGTGACATTAGCCCTTGGTCTGTCATATGCGGTTGCAATTTTTTTTCTGTTTTCATTTGTCTCTAAATGTTATCTATGGCATCTTTTCCTTGAAGAAGTGATTAACTTTTATATAACTAAATGTATCAATCTTTTCTTTATAATGTCTAGGCATCAGGGGATCTTATTCATGAGGCGGCAATGCCCATAAGTTGTATCATATTCAGAGAGTCTGTTAAAGTGTCTCAAGAGGCAGAAAAGTTTGCAATAATATCAATAAAATCTTTATTCTGGAGCATCAATAAGCAATAACGGCACCTTTCTGGGAATTTTTTCTTGAAGCTCATTGTTAATATTTTTGAGGTTCTTCAAGACAGTGTGGATAACATATAGACATTGCCTACAGATACTTTGCTGCAAACATTTAGGGTTCCACTTCCCACCTCATTGGGAAGTTGCCACTTAACATTTCAAAGAATGCAAAGAGGCATTTGTAGAAGAAAATGGTGTGTGTGCACCTTAATGCAAAAATAATCACCACACCTCTCACTGTATAGTGATATCTCCTAGTGATGACACCCTACCACTCTACCTGTTCACTGTATAATCTGATTTGCATGACACAGTGAGACAACCAGGGTTTACTGTCTCCATTCTGCAGACATGAAGACTAGGAAAGGCAGTGGTTTGTCCAAGCTCACACAGCTGCCAGGGAGCAGAAAGGGGCTAGAACTTAGGTCTTTTGACGATAGGTCTGGAGTTACTTTAGCTCTGCTATGGTTTTTCTGGCTCAGCTATTTTTCCCCCTGCTGCTGAAACACTTCACCACAGAAAAAAAAATTGCTCCACGGAACCAGCCTCATCAGCGCATCACGCTTGGATTGAGATGCAATGTGGAACTTATGAACTTATTCTTCGATCTGTGACATCATTGGTCCCTTCTCTTATATGTGTGTGTACAGTTATTTGCATATTTTCTTCATCCGCATTCCTCATTCTCATCCCTCTCACTTCTCAGTGGGATCTGTCCTCATATATTTAACATATATTCTTGTGTTCATAAGTGTCCTTGTGTAATGTGTACTATTTTGAATATATTCTTCTCATTTAAGTAAATAGAGTTCCACAATCACTTATTCACAATTCTGAAAACTACACAGCTTTGGATCCCAAAAGTTTTCCTTAAACTCACTTAGCAGCAAAATCTGACTCAAGGTACATGAGGTTATTTGTGCTCTTTATCCACTTAGTGTAACCATCCCCACCTTTATTGGCTTCAGTCATGAGATGCTGCCTTTTCCCTTTCTTAAATCCAAGTTTTTTGAATTCCAAAATAAATCTGACTCCAAGGGATTTAGTTGTCTACCTCTACTATAATAAATAGATCTTACTCTGTTTCCACCCAGTATTATGTTTTTAAGATCTATCCATGTTGTGCATGTACATCTCGTCCATTACGTCTAACTGCTCCAGAATTCTCCCTGAAGCGGATCCCTCACATTTTACCTACTCACGCCCCTAGTGGTGGGCAACTAGATTGCCTCCAACTTCACCACTACAAACAATGAACACACTTGTCCCTTTACGAGCCTGTATGTATAAGAATGTCTTTGGGATATACACCCAAGGGTAGAACACTGGGTTATCAGGCGTGTGTGTGTACCTAATCTGACCAAGCCAGATGCCAGAACGCCCTCCGTTGTAGCTGCTTCAGTCTACTTGCATTATAAAAAGGATCCTGAAATTCTCCATTTCCAACACTTGTCAGTATCCAATATACTCATTTTTGCCAACCTAATAGGTATATAGCGATTTATCATTCATGTTTCCAGTTGTATTTTTCTGATTATAATATATCTGAGCTTCTCTTGATACTGGTTAGCCTTTGGAGTGTCCTCTCTGTAAACTACCTGTTTACAAGCGTTGCCCATTTTCATTGGAGTTTCTGTCTTTTTCTTGCTGACTTGCAAGAGTTCCTTGTATACTCTCCTTTGGTTTTAGACATTGCAAAATATCTTCTCCCGATCTGTCAGCTGTCTGTTAACTTTGTCCATGGTTAACAGGAAATCACACCACAGAACTGTTTGATTTTTCTGTAATCAAATTTATCAGTATTTTTCCCTATGGTTTGGAGCTCTGACGTCTTTAAGAAGTCCTTCCTCCTGCTGAGTGAGAAGGATAGTCTCCATTTTCTTCTCCTGCTGTAATAACTTTACTTTTCAGTCTTTCATCCACTTCCCAGTGGCTTCACCTCTGTGTGTCGTCCTAGGTTGGAGTCCATATAGTGAGCATTTTCCACCAAATAATCCATGCTTTCCTCATTGATCTGGGTACCATCTGTATCTTATGCCCAATACCCATAAAAACAAGTCCATCTCTCATTTCTCTATTTTGTTTCAGTGGTCCATTTGACTGGTCTTTTGCCCAACCCTGTTTTTGCTGCCATTGCTTTGAACGATATCTTTCTATCTGGTGCGGCTACTCCCTCATCTTCATTATTCCTTTACAAGTTCAGCTTAGATATTCATGGGCTTCTGTTCCTATATACTTTGGAGTAGGTTAATTATTATGTTCCTCAGAAAATTTATTTGTAATTTGTATTGAGATTGCATTGAATATGTGAATTAATTAAAAGAGACTTGAGCTCTTTATATATTAAGATATTCCACCCAAGGGTATGGAATGTGTTCCCATTTAAATTAAATCACTCTATTTTCTTGATTAGACTTTTAAAGTTTTCTCTAAAGGCTATTCTATAATTATACTAACTCAGGTAATAATCACAACAACCCTATAATATGGATACTTTTATTATCAGCATTTTCCAGATGAGGAAGTTAAGCCGAGAAAGACAAGCAACTTGCCCAAGAACACACAGCAAGTAAGTAACAGAACTTGGATTCAAACAGTTCAGAGTTCTTACTCTTAACCACTGCACTGCTTCTTTACCTACAGGCAGTTACTTTATAGTTTGGCTGCTACTGTGGAAGGTATCTTCTCTTTATTATTATCTATTTGTTTTATTATCTGGTATATTATTTTTATTGTATTTTCTAAATGGTTGTTGCAAATAGAGAGATTTGGTTGATCTTTGAAAGTTGATATTTGTATTCAGTAAAGTTGCTGAATCCTCTTATTACTTCTAGTATTTGGTCTATTGTTTCTGTTGCTTTTCTTGTACATCACCTGTAAATAATGACAGGTTTGCCTTTTCCTTCCAATTTTTAAATCTTGCATTTCTTTTTCTTTCCTTATAGCTCTGGCCACAACTTCCAGTACAATGCTAGACACTATGTAGTAGTGATCATGGGCAAAGACTGTCTCTTATAGAAAAGGAATGTTATTCCAGAAGAAGGTTTTCATTTCCTCTTGGCTACAGTATGTGCAGCACATCAGAGAACGGTTTCTCAAGAGCATAGGTTAGAAACTGTCTGGTGGCCAAGAATCCACGGTGAGCAGAGGACCTGTGCTCATGTATGCCACAGAAATTACTTTTCCCTAAGAGACAGCCCTTCGAGGGGAGAAACAGCTCAGCTGTGATAAACTTCACTTCATTCTGACTTGAAGTACGTTTAACTCCATCCTAAACCCCTATGACAGCAGCACAGCTCTGCACCTGTCATTTGCTTTACACAATCCGCTAGATGCAATTGTTTCTCACAATGTGTGGTCTCTGTTCCCACGGGGGGATTCACAGACAGCAGCATGGGAAGGAGCCTTCGAGATCAACTATCGCTCTCACTTTACACACATCTAAAAGTCCCTGTGGTGGGGGCCTCATCACCCTTGAGCAGATGATCCACCTGGGGGGCTGATGTCTATAACTGAGAGAGCTTGAATCAGACCAGGGTCTAACACAGCTTTCTCCCTATTGGTGTCATCACCCCATCTTCAGTAGAGGTTAGCCCTGCTCAGTGTTCATGGTGGCATCAAGGCTTACAGTGACCTCATCCCTCCTGACTTCAATGGGGGCCCCGAGGAGAGAAGGAGGAAGCCACTCACTCTTCCCTCCTGTATCCCAAAAGGCTTTTCCCTCTCCAAGAGGAGCGTCTGCACAAAGCTGGGCACTGGCAGCTCCACTGTGAAGTCCAGGGGCCTCCATGCAGAGAGACCCATCGGAAGTTCTCAGCGGGTGACCAAACATCTCTCCCTTTTACACACACCCAGGGTGACTAACACTTGTGGTAGAAATGAGTGAACTGAAAAGCCCCACAGGAACCTCAAACCCAGCACATCCAAAATGGAATTTCTCACCATCTCTTCCAAACTCACTTCCCTCTTACAGGAACCCTGTGCAGGAACTGGAACCACCTCCATTCAGCCATGCTCAGTGCCCGCCTTTCTCTCATACCTGAGGAGTTACCAAGCCTTGTTCTCTCCCCACAGAGAACCCCTCCTGCCCACCTTCTGTTCTCCATTCTGAATGGGGCCTTGGCCACGTCCTCCCAACTGCCACCCGGGCTCCACTCCTGACCCCTGGGATCCATCCTCCACGCTGCTGTGGAAGGGATAGTCCCATCACGCAAATCCGACCATGTCTCCTGCCTAAAACCCTAGAAGGCTCCCCACCACGCTCAGCAGAAATGTACACTCCTTAGCATGGCATCTACGGCCCTCATGGTGCAGCCCGTTGCCTTCTCCAACCTCACACCTGACGGCAGAACCGCGAGATCACCACCTCCTTCCGCCCTCCCTGACTGTGCTCTGACGCCTGTTCCCTCCACCTAGAACCTGCCTCCCACCCCACTGGGAGCAGCCCAATGCCTCCTCATCCTTCCATACTCAGATCAGAGGCCGCTGCTTCTGGGAGCCTTCGCTGCCTCCTCAGCCCCGTGGCTCCTGCTGAGGTGCCCTCTGTCTGGGCTTCTCCTCCCAGGACCCTGTGCACCCATCCCACTAAATTGTAACGATTCTCTCCTGGACAATGTAGGAAACTGGGTTCTCTGAGAAAGTAGTTATTGCGCAGCCAGTCTAGTTTCATCCATTTTCATGTTTAAGATGGTACCCAAGAACAAAACGCATTGAGTCAGATTTGGTGTGGGAGTGCCCTGGAGAGACCTGTTCGCACGGGGTGTCGCGCACCTGGCACAACGTCGGCCTAGTAAGCAGAGGACCATCTGAATGAATGATGAATGAATGAATGATTTGCCCACCCCCACCCAGAATTGGGCGGGAGGTCCCTCACCATCAGGGCCCACCCTGGATAGAGGAGCTGCGAAGTGGCTGGCACTGGCGGGCGCTCCGTCGGGAGGGGGCGCTGCCGGGCGGCGGGGCGCGGGCCGGGCGGCGGGCGCGGAGGGCGGCGGGCGGGGACGGGCTTGCCCGGGGACCCCGCGCCGCGGCTTGCGCGGATTTCACTTTCGCTTCGAGCGGCGGCCGGAGGCGGGGGGCCGTCCCGGAACGATTGCGGCCGGGCCGCGAGTGAACCCGAAAGCGCGCCAGCGCCGCGGGCCGGACTCCACGTGTCACCGAGAGGCTGATGTAGAGAGAGACAGAGAGAGAAAGCAAGCGAGGGAGCAGGTCCCGGGAAAGTCCTGCCGCGCCTCGGGGCAATTATAAAAATGTCACCCCCCGGGCCGGGCTCGCCACCACCGCCCTCACCTGCGGCGTCCACCCGTCGGCGTCCCGCGGCCAGTCCAGAGTCGGCGCAGCGCCCGCTCGCCATGTGCGCCCCGCGCGGTGAGTAGCGGCGCCCCGCTCGGCGGCCCGCGCCCTGGGGGACGGCGGCCCTTTCCTCCTGAGACAGCCCGGGAGCTAAGTGTCTTTATCCCACTCCACGGATGAGAAGCGGAGGCCCCGTGCGGTCGATTTCCTGCTCAGGGCTCCCCAGCCACAGCTCCAAGAGGGCAGATCCCAGCCGGCTTCAGAGTGAGGCTTTGTCGGCCCCCGGTTTCCAAAACTATGAGTCTGGGCCAGTCACTTCACCATCTGGCCTCAGTTCCCCTCCTTGTGAAATGGAGGTTTTCTCTGGGTGGGCTCTGAGTCCCTTACCCTTATCTGAGCTCATTAGGGGGCCCTCACAGCGGGTTGGCTTCCAGCCCTAGAGGAGAGCGTGGCCTTCCGAGAACTTGATGCATCTGCAGATGTTGAAGGAAAATTGGCAGTGGGTGGATGGGTGGGGATGGCCAGAAGGATGGAAAGTAGGGCAGCCAAACCAGGCTGACAAACGTGACCTGCCCCTTGCTTCCAGGCCTCCTCCTTGTGGCCATCCTGGTCCTCCTAAACCACCTGGACCACCTCAGTTTGGCCAGGAACCTCCCCACAGCCACACCAGGCCCAGGAATGTTCCAGTGCCTCAACCACTCCCAAAACCTGCTGAGGACCGTCAGCAACACGCTTCAGAAGGTGAGCTTTTCAGTGTCCTTGTTCCACTTTGCAGCCTCTGTAGGGAAGGGGCTTCTTGGAGCCCCTGGTCACCTGGCGGAACTGCAGGCAATGGGGGAAGGTCCTCAGGAGCCGTCAGGAGGGGAACTTCACAAATGGCCCAGCTATGCGCGAAAGAGTCTCAATGAAATTGTGTCTCCAGAGGAAGCAGGAGGGGTCATAAATTATCATGGCATTCATTCTGGCTGTGTCTAGACAGGGGAAAGTGGCTAGTTACAGTGTTCCCTGTAGCCTGCCAACAGTGTGTCTCTGACCCACGTATCACCGCAGGCCGGTGTGACCAGGCGCAGCCTCTGTGCTCCAGGGGCTGCGAGCATGAATTAGGCCTCCCTGTCACGTACTGACGCATCTCGTCAGAGCCACGCATTGAGGGGACCTGTGACAGTGCACATCCAGCCTTCATTTTCTAGGAACAGGGTTATCTAATTTTATTTACAGCTGCTTCATTTTTTTAGGTTTCATATTTTAATGAAAAAAAAAGTGGGTTTTTTCCTTTTAAAAGTGCTCCCCTAGTTACTGCTTTTGCTGCAGCGACCAAAGGCCAGTGTGTTAAAAGCTGTCGTCTTGCCTTCCTGCTCTCTAGTGAATCTTTCTTGAATATTTTCTAGCTTGTTGCTTTGTGAATATCTTAAGATAAGCTCAATGCCAGTGGCCTTCTTAAAGAACTCCCCCTCTGTCGCTCACAGCCTGCTGCCCCTTGCTAGGTGCAGTTCCGGCGACCTTGGTTAGGAAGCAGCTCACCCAGTGAGAGCTGCGGAGGTCAGCACTTTGAGTCCCCAGGAGAGGTTCAATAGGGGGAAAATTTAGGGACTCCAACCGAAATAGATGCTTTCTGTGAAAAAGCTGACTCTCCCACTCCCAGATAGGGCACCAAAGCTCAAAAGACTGCAGAACTCAATTTGATATTTTTTATATCACTCCTTTGTCAAATTTGCCAGAACAAGTCAGCTAGCCCCTGGCAGAAAAAAGAGGGGGCAAATGTATGCAATTTGCAGGCCTTATCCAGCCCACGGACTTGTATAGTTAGGCCCATGTCCTTTGTATTTATTTTGATTTTTGAGTTTGATTCCATTGAGAAAAGTGGACTTTTCATATAAGAATCCAGATTTCCAGTTTCTCTTGAAAAGATCTGAAGAACCACAACAGAGGGCCCTCGTTTCCAAACCTCACCCTTCGCAGCGGGCTCCGGACGTTGGCTGCCAAGGTCTGTGAGCACCTGTGCAAACAGCGCACGCAAAGCAGCCAGGGCGCCTTTGTGATCCTACAGCTCTGGAGGCCGAAATTGGAAATGGGCCCCACTGGGCTGAGACGAAGGTGTCAGCAGAGCCGTGTCCCTTGCTGGAGACTCCAGGGGACAGTCTGGTTGCTTGCCTTGCCCTGCGTTCTAGAGGCGCCCACATTCTTCGGTGCACAGCCCCTTCCGTCATCACAGCTAACAGTGGCCAGCTGAGCCTTTCTCGTGCGGCGTTAGTCTGACGTTGACTCTCCTGCCTCCTCCTTCCGCTGAGAAGGACGCAGTGATCACGTTGGACCTACTCAGATGTCCCAGGGAGCCTCGCTGTTGTACAGTCAGCTGGTAGCAAGCTTCGTTGGCTTCGCTGTGCAGCATGACGCGCCCTCGGCTCCAGGGCGTGGGAGTGGACATCCTTTGGTGGGAGTGTCATTATGTCTACACTGACGGGTTTCACTAGTTGTTCCCAAACACATTCTGCACTCTCGAGCCTCGATTCATGGCTCGTGCAGCTCCCTCTGCCTGAGATTCTCCCTCCTTTGCCTGTCAACATCCTAAGCCTCTGCATGCAGATGTCCCATCTCTGGTGACGCCTGTGCTTCCCTGTCCATGCCCTCCTCAGAGCCTTCACAGCTTCTCAGTGCTTCTTCCCTGCAGTGCGTCTCCTAGCCACCTGGGCGCTCGCACATCTGCAGCTGGACTTAGGGCCCTGGGGGGCACAGCACTGTCTTCTTCTTCGTCATGCTCCTCAGGGCCGAGCCTAGTACCTGGCACACATCAGGCTTCTTGAATGGAAAAATGATCCCCATCCTCAGTGAGGAGGTTGCTGACCTCTGAAGATCAATTTCATAATGACATTCAACAGTGCTTTCCAGTGTGCTCGTAACTTGACATCTGTGTGTGCGCGCCACAGATAAAACCTCCGCTTGTCTCTAGGGTTGCATGTTTGATATATGCATCAAATTTTGACCTTAACAGTTCCCCCCTTAGAAGTTATAGTTGGAAAAGATATTCATAAAACACAGGTGCTTTGGCAAAAGAAAAAACCTGTTTTCACCAGAAGCCAGTGTCCCAGCGTGGTGTAGAAATCGATTAGCACAGCCTGCTGAAATGGTTTATGGTGTTTACGTAATAGAAAGGCATATCATCCAGAGAGACATGTCATAAGCAAAGGGAGAGGAGGGAGGGAGGAAGAAGTCAGTGACCTGTTCTTTGTCTTCTGAAGGGCCCAAGCTCCCTACGTGGAAGAGATGGAGGCTGAGGGCAGCCAGCTCTCGCTTTGCTGGCACCTAGGGTGCCAGCCTCACGCAGAGCCATGTGCCCTCTTAATATTTTAAACTGGGTCTCTCTTCGTTTTTTACAGGCCAGGCAAACCCTAGAATTCTACTCCTGCACTTCTGAAGAGATCGATCATGAGGATATCACAAAAGACAAGAGCAGCACCGTGGCGGCCTGCCTCCCCCTGGAACTCGCCCCGGTACGGACGGCCCAAAGCCTCTCGTGCTGTTCAGGGTGCCTCCAACCGTGTCTTCGTCCAGAGCGTGCACGTGTCTGGTCTCCATCAGCATGGCACTTTAACAGTCCCCACTTCAGAAGTCAGATTCGAAAAAAAAGTTACAAAACATTTGTTTTTTCACACAGTGTGACTATACTTAACTACTGAACTCTACACTTAAAAATAGTTGATGGTAAATTTTATATTATGTTTTAAAGAGATGTCTGAGAAGAAAACTCAGAAAAATGTCTATTAAGAATTAATATCTTTGATGTGATTTTTTCCTCTAGAACGAGAGTTGCCTGGCTTCCAGAGAGATCTCTTTCATAACTGTAAGTCAGAAAATGAAAGGTGTCAGCCCGTATTATGCATTCATATCGTTGATCCTGATTGTTTTTCCTTCTAGAATGGGAGTTGCCTGACCCCCGGAAAGGCCTCTTCTATGATGGTAAGACACTAAACTCTTTCCTCAGATCCAGCGAGGGGGAAACGTTTTAGCCCGTCTCAACGGTTCCTTCCCCATTGTGTCACCTCACCCAGACGCTGTGCCTTAGCAGCATCTATGAGGACTTGAAGATGTACCAGGTGGAGTTCAAGGCCATGAATGCCAAGCTGTTGATGGATCCTCAGAGGCAGATCTTTCCGGATGAGAACATGCTGACAGCCATTGACAAGCTGATGCAGGTGAGGCCTTCATCCTGTCGGGGAGTGCCTTCTTCTTGCTGAGAGCCAGCCAGGGTCCCCTCAGAAGTGTAAGATCAGCCCTTCCTGGATTGCGAGAGGCCTGAAATGCCCCTTGGCAAGGCCCTGCAAAGCACCGGCTGGAGGGTGCCCCCCAGAGGCCGGCCGGTGCAGCCGCGTCGGGGAAAGCAGCCTCCGTCTGTGGCCACGTGCCGGCACCAGGCTCCCTGCAGATGTTTTCAGACATTTCCTTACATTGTCCTCACAGCAGCCATGTGGGGTCTGTACCAGGAGGAAACCGAAGCTGAGAGTCAGCCACTTGTCCGAGGTCACACAGCTTGTAAGTGGCAGAGCTAGGATTTAAGCCCCCATCGCAGGGACTCCACAACACCAACCTTCTCACCTCTAGATGTGGCAGGACATGCCCGCAAGGGCTGGCGTGCACAGCTGCAGACCCGGCTAGAGAAGACAAGCGGCTCGTGCCTGGGTATGACCCATTTTGAGCTAAAATGTGAATGAAGTAAAGAAATGACCTATCACCCAGGGACATCCTCAGTGTTATTCATCGACAAGAACTTGCTTTGTAATTTCCTGAATCGCCGTAGCACATGTGATACAAGACAGAAACATCCACACAAGAAGGAGCAGGGCGAGCGCCTTGGTGACCAGGGCTTGGGGAAAAAGATGCTGTCGGAAATCATTGTCTGAAAAGGAATTTATTTATATTTCATTCATTCATTCTTTTTTTTGGTGCCAAAAACTTCACACAAGCATCAAAGAACAGAGCCATCTAGAGAGCTGCAGATGATATTTCATTTTCAGGTCCAAGAGTCGGATGATTTGGGTGCTGGAATCAATTCTGCTGGTAATCAGCCATTCACCCCTCTGTGCCTCTGGTTTCCTCTGTAAGATGCAGTGGCTTTACCCATCCACCTTTCTTTTAGGCGTTTTGTGAGGAACAAATGAAGGTATTGATCGTTGTGCAGATATAAGGTCTTGCACTGTGTTATCAATTTAAAGGGCCAACACTGGGGGATCTGTTGCCAGGTCCTTATCTGACGCACACGAGTGTCTAGTGAACAGGTTTGTTACTGATAGAGAGTTCCAGTTAACAGCAGTCCGTCACCTCTCTGTTCTAAAAAGGACTTGACTTCTCCACGTGACACATGAAAATCAGTTAGTGCCACAGATGGTGCTGTAACACAACTGGTCTTTGCTAAAATGCAGCTCTCACCACGGATTTTCTAAAGAGCTTTCAGGCCTCTTCAGAGCTCACTGCAGCACAGGGGCTGGGAGCACAAGCGTTTCTTTTCTCAGGTTCGGCCTGGCCATCTGGCTGGGAGTCCATCTGGGTTGAGGAGACGTAGTGAGGGAGGGGGTTGCAGGCTCTGAGACGTGCATTGGTTTCACCCATTTTTACGGATGACTCTTTTAATTTTGGAATACCACATATGAAATGCTCAATTTTTATTCTCCCAGGCCCTGAACTTCAACAGTGAGACTGTGCCACAAAAGCCCTCCCTTGAAGAACTGGATTTTTATAAAACTAAAGTCAAGCTCTGCATCCTTCTTCATGCCTTCAGAATCCGTGCAGTGACCATCAACAGGATGATGAGCTATCTGAATTCTTCCTAAAGAGCTCAGGTCTCTCCCAGCCTTCGAGTCATTTTTATAAAAATTTGAACCAAAGAAATTTTAATAGGATGTGGGTTAAGACCTGGGGAGGGGCTGGCTTGACTTGGTCCCGCTTAAGCTGGTCCAGATTCTCATGCCTGTTTACGTCAGTCACCCCCAAGATGTGGAGGATGTGACTGATAGCCTTTCAAGTATATTTCACATTTACTATGGATAAGTTGTTTTTAAGTTTTCATGAGCAAATTGCTAAGGAGGGAAAATGTCCTCAATGAATGTGTTTTTCTTTTCCCTTTAATAGAGGAGCAAGAATTTATAAGCTATTTCTTTACCAAATTGTTTATAGAATCAAACACTCAAGCATAATTTATTTTAAAATATTTATTTATATAATTTTGTGTTCATGAAAGCATGTAAACTAACATATTTATTTGTTATATTTATTAAAATATTTATTATCAAATGGATTTGAAAAATATTTTATTCTAAAAATAAAATGATTGAATTAAAGTAATTTTCATGTTTTTCTGATGTAATTGGAATACTGTAAGTGTTAAAACACACATTATGGGAAAACTGAAAAGCGATGAAATTTGAACAAAATTACCTTGGAAAGAATGCCACAATATTCGTGCCCATTTCCTAGTTCCTTTAATCTCGCAGGTTAGAGAGTACCTCGTAAGACTAGAAATGCTTTGATACAAAGGCCAATGAGTGATTTAAGGTTTTTGAGAGTATACCTTATTATTTTTGTTCAACATCTGAATCTAAAAGTAAGATACATAAAAATGTTTTTCCCTGTTACCCACAGTTCCATAACATACTGTGCATTAGACAGATACATAATAATACCCCCAACTGGGAAAAACATCATTAAGAGGCCTTCTGGTTAAATTATTCTAATTTTTGTGAACCTTTAGGCCCTCAGGGGGAAGTTGCTTCTAAATTATGAGAAAAACTCTCCATTTGCTTTAAATTATATACAACTTCTGCCTGAACCACATTTGCCTTGCTTTTGCTTGAGATGTGCTCTTAATAACCCAAATATTAAATTCTATCTTTTTAATTCTCTAAGTCATGTGAATTTTAAAAGATTCCCCTGACAGAATACCATGTAATTTTAGTACTCTCATAATCATGCTCCTCCTTAATATGAAAAGGCCAAAAGAAACGAACTATTTACCTTCTCCCCCTTCCTTCCTGTGACTGCTCCCCACCAGATGCCGGCTCTTATCCCCGTGGACTGTGCCGGGAATGCGTCTGGCCACCCCACATCCTCATCTGGGTGGCAAACTTACTCATTTTTCAGATTCTCACCCGCTTCATATACAATGACTGGAGAGAAATCATCGGGAGCTAGGGTTTTCTTGAAGGACTCTTCCACAAGCTTGAATGGCCTGCCAGTGGTTCACAGACCGGCGTTTCTTGGTTTTAAGTGTCAGGTTTGGGTTTCAGCAGCTCTGCCTGTGAGAAGAGCTGACGGCTTGGCGGGCTGGGCTGTGGAGCCGTGGCCGTCCCTCACGTGGAATGGCGATTTGTCTGCTGCCCGGCCGGTCGTCTGTGCCCAGACGCAGGAGACGCAAGCAGAACCTATACCGCATGGCCTGGGTTTATACAGAGGAACACAGCTGTTACGCTGGTTCTAGAAATTACCGTGGCTTACGCTTCAAAAACATGATTGGCCCAAGAAAAGTCCTCACAACTAACTCCACTCTTCATTCCATGGTTAGTTTCCACTTTTTTCTTTTAAGCCTGGGTCTACAATTTACAAGTCGTCTAACGTGACCAAGTTGTTTTAACCTCTCCCTGTTTCCTCTTCTAAGAAGTGAAGATAATACACCAGAACCAACCTCAAAGGATCAGAGCAAAGGTTAAGTGAACAGCTCATGCAAAGCACTTGCGTTGCACCTGGCAGATAGCATGTGCACAATAAATGTGAGCAATTGTTGAAAATTATTAGTCTTTGGGCTTGGTGACTGGGCCAAATTGCTTACACCACCTTTGCTACTGTTTTCTTATCTGTGACCTTCAGGAGTGGCAGCCCCTCTCTCACAGTGCTCCTGTGAGGAGTAAACGGCACAGTGCCGTGCTGGCATGCAGCTAGCGCTCAACATCAGTGTTTGTAAACTGTTAGATTGTTGCTGAAGACCTCAGTGCGCCCTGTCCTCCAGGCGCGAGATGCATCGGTGCTCAGCAGAGGAGGCCGACTGGCGCAAGACGGGGCAACAAGGCGAGGAGCCCCTGCCTTCATAGAACAAAGGTGGGGTGCAAAGGAATTTAGTATGACGGAGGTCCCCCTAAAAACATTCTCCAGTCCTAGCCTATTAGAGACTTATTTGACTAACAAGTTACTTTTTTAAAAGGAAAAAAACAATGACAGTGTTTCTCACAGCTGAGAATGACTTAATCAGGGAATTAACACAAAAAACAGCTGACAGCTGTGCCCTGAGGGCCCGGAGCTTTGGGGAAAGGGCACAGTTCTGGGGAGCGGTCTGGCCCGCCATTCACGGGTACTGGACAACTCAAGAGCTGCTAGAGGCCCTTAGACACTGGGGAGGAAGGAAGCGTGGGGACAAAGAGGGAAGAAAGCCAGCTTCATCTGGGGCCAGCACTGACGGAGACAGAGTCCCCTTGGCGGTGTCACCCTGGAGCATTCAGTTGTTGTCTCTGCTTGCGGACTACATATTTGGTTCTAGCGAATATAATTTTGGCTTCCTAGTTTAAGGCAAAGCACATTACAATGTTGCTGTGGACTGAATATTTGTTCCCCCTAAAACTCTCATGTTCAAGCCCTGATCCCGATGTGATGGTAGTTGGAGGTGGGGCCCTCAGAAGGTTACTTAGGTCCTAAGTGTGGAGGCCTCATGATGTCAAAAATGCCCTTATAGGAAGAGACTCGGAGAGGTCTCCCCAGCCCACGTGAGGACACGGTGACCAGGGGCCCTCTGCAAACCAGGGTGAGGGTCCTCGCCAGACAGCACATCTGCCCGCTCTCCTCAGACTCCCCCCGTCCAGGACTTTGAGAAATAAACGTCTGCTGTTTAAGCCATCCAGTTTATGATGTTTCGTTGTAGCAGTCTGAGCTGAGAAAACTATTTTAAATACCAAAAAAGACCCAACCACACTTTTCAAACCTTGACTTGTATCAATTTTTTGGTTGAAGTGTTTTTGGTAAGAACACGTCAAAAACTTTCTATTTACGTATCTTTGGGTATGACATTATGAGTGTGAGTTATGACAGGGAAAATATACTCACGTAGCCTTTTTTTTTCCTTTTAAGATTGGCCCTGAGCTGACATCTGTTGCCAACCTTTTTTCTTTTTCTTCTTCTTCTCCCCAAAGCCCCCCAGTACATAGCTGTATATTCTAGTTGTAGGTCCTTCTAGTCGTGGCATGTGGGACGCTGCCTCAGCGTGGCCTGACAAGCGGTGCCATGTCTGCGCCCAGGATCCGGACTGGAGAAACCCTGGGCCGGCGCAGCGGAGCGTGCAAACTTAAGCACTCGGCCACCGGGCCGGCCCTCATCTAACCTTTAAGAGGGGCAACAGGAGCTAAGCTCAATGCCACAAATGCCGAGAATCCTCCCAATAACCCCACAAGAAGGACTGTCGACTTCCCCTTTGTATAGACCAGATAAGCTTGCCGCCGAGCGGAGGACAGACACTGACGTTCAAGACAGGCACTCAGGGACACTCACAGGCACTCGGGGTACTTAAGGGCACTTGGGGGCACTCACGGGCACTCAGGAGCACTCGGGGCACTAAGTGGTACCCTGGGCACTCAGGAGCACTCAGAGCAATCGGGGGCAATCCAGGTCACTCAGGGTCACTCAAGGGCACTCGGGGGAACTCAGGGGCACATGCGGGCTCAGGGGCACTTGGGGCACTCGGGTACTCAGGGGCACTCGGGGAAACACGGGGGCAGTCACGGGGACCTGGGGCACTCAGGGGACTTAGGGGCTCTTGGGGGCAATCATGGTCACTCAGGGTTATTCAGGGAACTTGGGGGCATTTGGGGCACACATGGGCACTTGGCGCATTTGGGGCCACTCTCGGATGCTGATGGGCACTCACAGGGCACTCACGGGCGCTTGCAGCACCCAAGGTACTCAGGGGCACTTGGGGCACTTGAGAGCACTCATGGCCACTCTGGGCAGTCACAGGCACCTGGGCACCTTGCCCACCCCCCGCCGGGAGAGCCACAGCGAGGAAATGCACATGACTGGTCTGCTCGCATCCTCATGCCTTTCATTCAAAAATGGTAGAAAGAGACAGACAGGCAAATCTCCTTGGGTTCCCACAGGTTTCTTCTCATTTCTTTTTCTAATCCAGGCGTGAATTTTGAAACCTTAGTCTTTAAAAATCAAGTTATTCCCAATTACAGAAAAAAAGTTAAAAATTCTAAAATGTACATGCTTGCTTGGTTCAAAACAATATATATGCCTACAATGGGGGGAAATCCAAAATTCCTAAGCCTGTTGATTGAAACAATTTAGAGGTCTCTGGTCTGGATGACGCGGTCACTATCCCTTAGCAATGACACGCAGTGCCCACCCTGTGAGCTGGAGCACGTCCTCCTGCAGCCAGGGCCTCAGCTCCAAACCCCGGGGGGGCGGCACCAGAGACCCAGGCCACACCGTCCCCACAGGCAGGGCTGGGCTCCAGCAGGGCTCCTCAGGGACCCCTGGAGCGGCCCCACTCCTGCATGCTTTCCCAGGGCAGCTCAGGTACGGGTTCCTTTCACAGACGGCTTCCACAGCCAAGAAGTTAAAAATTCACTGAACTCGTCCAAGCCCTTCCCTGCAGTTCAGTTTCTCTAAGTAACAAAGCCATCTTTTAGACTTCCCAACTTGCTTGAAAGAAAACCCTGCTACAAACGCATAGAGCACACCCGTTCTAAAAACGAGCCCCACGCCAGAGGCATAGCAAACAGCAGGAACGGACTTCCACAAGGTCGATGGCTGACTAGCCCAGGCTGTCTAACTAGGAATCTACATCACGACTGGAACAAACTGAATCCAAATCCACTGGAAGCTCCAGGGTGCAGCTGGAGGGCCCAGCTAAGCGGCAGAAAGAACGTCAGAAGTCCGTGCTCAGAATTCAACCCAGAGCCTCCATTTCAGCATCAGCAGCCACAGAGCCAGTATCAGAAATGCCCAAACCATCGTATGCGGGCTAGAAAAGACAAGGCCAGCAGCAAGGCCCTAGTTACCCAGTTGGGATCATGCCCTTCAGCAATGTGCTGCATTACCCAGGAAGGACTTCCAGCAACGGGCAAGGGGCTGGCCAACCGCTGAAACCGCCATCCTCACGAGCGCACTTAGAGGAATCAGCAAGTCCGGCAGCTTCCGTAGGAAACGGAGTGAACACGCACTTCCACACGACAAAGCAGGGGGTGCTTTTCCCCTAAAGCAGTCCAATAAAATAACAAAATGAGTCCCAAAGGTGCAGAAAAATCCCGTTAGCAAGATGCATAGGTAAGGGACTAAAATGAATCAGCCTGGTTTTAAATAAAAACACATCTTCCCATCACCAAGGGGTGGGGACGGGGGCGGAGTCGGGGTGGCCTCTAAATGGCTCCTGGAGCGAGAAGGTTAGGCGACCGCAGGTTCTCCTGAAGCTGAGCAAACTCCTGGGTAACCTCATCTGCCTGGCTGCACTCACTCGGCCTCAGTCCAAGAACTGAAGGGCTGGGCACAAAACCAACTAACGCCTAGAGCATGGCAGCTGAGGAAAGCGATGCTTCAAAAAATAATACCTGAGTAAATAATAACACAAAGACACAGCACTGTATAAATGCAGATTTATTTGTCCTCCCTTCATCCAGAGTATGAGCAAGGTTGAAAATTGTTAGGAAACCAGCTTATATACAAAGCATCTCTGAAATTATGCTTTTCTTCAGAGAACTTATAAACATTTAAAAATTCAAGTCCTTTAAGTATTTTACTCTTTTGAATATGAAAATTCCATGTGTTTCCTAAAATATAGTACAATTAAAAGCAAAACTTATAAAGTGACACTGATTTGAACTCCACAGGATCCCTGACAAATAAAAATATGTTCTTCCCTATAAAGTAAATTTGTTCTTCACAGGCAAAGCTATAGTTAAAGTGTGTTTCTCCGATTAATTCATTGAGATTTATTTTACTCTCCAGCTAACACCTACAGAAGACTAATGGTAATTTATAGTTCCTTCAAATAAGTTAACAAAATGTATCCAAAATGTTAATCACCACATACATGATTCTGGGAGAATGATAACATCTACGGATCCCATAAAAACCACTTCACTGATTTATAAGAGCCAATGGGCTCGATATTCCCTGGGCAAGTCTTCCTCAAGAAGAGATCACCGTTCTCCCTTGGTGCGGCTAAGGCTACCTCTGAGTGGAGTAAATGATCCCAGGGCGAGAGTCAGAAAATGTAGTGCTTGGCCTGGTGATTCTGGAGGGCTGAGGAAACTCACAAGGATTCCCTGAGGATCGATCCAGGGGAACTCCCCAGTGAGAGGAGGGGACCGCCTCTGAGCGTGCACACTGACACTGCGATGGGGGAGATTACATTCCTCCCTCAGCGCTCGAGGACCAGGCAACACGACTGCTTCAGTGGTTCAACAGACCACCAGCCAGACAGGTTAGCAATGTGCGATATGAAAACCATTTCCCACATACAAAGACGCACTGGACCAGGGGCACGTGTGTCTGAGTGGGAACTAAAAGAATAGGAACTTCTCTTCATTATTAATGTCAATGAGAAAAAAGCTAAATTACATTGCTGCAAGTATATCACCACTTAATTGCTAAAAATGTTTCAAACACTTGATGTGAATTTCATAGATCACAGACTCCAGAAAGAAGATGAGCACGTTTCTCATCTGACTGGCTGGGGCCCGCTCAGCACCTGTGTCAGTGTACTTGTGGGCGGGCGTGCAGGGCGCGATGTGTGAGCGGGAGGTGCAGAAACAAATCTTGATATTAGAGGTGTGTTTTCTTCCTCAAGTTTCCAAACATGTTACATTCCCTGAGGGCTGTGAGCTGTAGAGTGGCTGACGATTAACAGGAGCTGCCTGCACAGGCTGTGAAGTTCAAGGTCTCGAGTCTACACCCACTCCGGGCTGACATGGTCTTCTGCAGATGTAAGGTCCCCAGGCCTCCTTTCTCAGTCCGTCTTCCAAACTTCATGTTCCCCGTAAGAAGCCTAACAAAACAGAACCCAACAAACTCAGGAATTCATTGCAGGGGGAGGGGCATGCTTTTAAAGACAACACTCGCCCCTTCAAAAGGGCTGAAAATAAGCCCCGGCAACAAAGGCTGCGGTGGAAGATACTAAAACGTCGTGATAAAAACACAAAATTCAGCCAATTAACTAGATATTTTGGCTACAAGAGAGCAGAAGATACTGGTACATTTGGGGGATTTTGTTTGTTTTTAACTCATAGAAGGTTTTTCTCTTTTAATGAGGAGATTGAACTACTAAGCTTTTATGATCCCTTTCACTGCAAAAAATCTTCCAAGGGGTCAGCAAGTCAAGTGTCTAGGGTGGTCAGGAGCAGATACCAACAAAAGACCAAACGGCAACTCACTACTGAGGGTTTGTGAGCTAGATGCGCCAAGCTACTTGCAATGGAAGAGACTGACTATTGGTTGTCAGAGCGCAGCGGCCACTGCTGCCCAGAGGCCAGCCCTGCATGCAGATAAGCCGGCTTCCACCTGGGGCCTCAGGCATTTACATGATTCAACATATCTAAGAACAGGAGCAACCTTTGGATACTGACAGCAACCCCTCCCCCTCCGGGGCAACCGAAGTCCCACAGGGAGTTCAGACAGCAGCCCTCGGTGGGTCTGAAGGCCCCTGGAGATCACCGAGGGCTGTTCCTTTTCCTATAAACTCCTGGGGCGTTAGCACACTTTCACATTCTTTTTGGAATAAAAAGTCCAAAGAGAATTCCAAATAAAACTTCTGACTTGCTGAGGCTTCTGAGAAGTAACACCACACGTGCAGTAACAACATGGAACAATAAAAGTTTTGAGTTGACTTGACCTCAGGCATAACAGCGTGCTAGGTCAAGCCACAAAAAAAGAAGTGCTCAAAACAGAGGAAGGAGCCGTGTGGCTCCTGGGCTGAGACTCCCGGTGCCTCGCCGAGCCCTCTCTGGGCTCCGCTTCCCTTCCCTTCTCTGGGCTCAGGGCTCGCTGGTGCCCCAGTGGCTGGTCCTGCTGTGCTGCCACGCCAGGGCGACCCCGCCAGCTCCTGCTCCGGCTCAGCACAGAGCAGCATCTCGGCGCTCTCATCCACGCCGCACCGAGCCTTCCCCCTGCCTCGAACTCCACCGGCACCACCTCTTCATTCTCACAACAAACCTAGCACCCGGGCGGGCAGGTTCGGCGCCATCTGACGGCCGGCGCAGGGAGGCTGCCCCTTTAGGGGAAAGCTGGCCGGCACCTGAGCTGGGATTCGAGCTCTTGGCGACTCCACGCACAAATCCTCTGCACTTCGACAACGGCAGCCCACATGCTTCCTGCCACATCTGCGTGCTTCTCTGAACCACGCTTATAAATAGCCAAGCAATACATTCTACACCAGAAAGTTGCCATTCACGAAGACATGACTTGATTCCAAGAAAAGGCCTAATTAGGACAACTTCCTGCTCACCTTTCAGCATGTCTTGGACTTCAACCGGGACGTTTTTCAAGCAGTTATATAAATTCTGGGCTGTAGCATTACCCTGCTCCTTTTCTTGCCACTTCTTCAGCACCTTAAAGTTATAGATGGTAACATCTTTCTTCTCCTGGATATCGTCAATATCTCTGGTGTCCAACGCCAGGCTGGCCATGGCCACTTCTGTCCACTCCTTCCCCAGCTTCCCAGCAAGCGTGATCAACTGAGCGTCTGTTAACAGGCTTCTAGCCTTCACTCCATCTAAAAGCAGACGAGGAATTCAGCACTTCCTCTCACCACTTCAATCATTTATAACTATTTATAATGAAATTGTATGCTCCTTATAGGAAAAAGACACCATGATTTGTAACTTTAACTGCTTTTAAAATATGTTTAAGTGCCAAAAAATCTCTGCTTTCCAAACTATTGTAAGGGCTGAAGGGAAGTATTTCACACAACATTAAACCGGGCTATGGGGTTCACGCTGATAATCAGTGAGTCAGGGAACGAGACTCTTTCACAAAGCAGTACAAATTAAGTTGCAATAAAAAAAAAGTCAGACACCAAAAATAATTTATGTGGCCCAAAAATAAAAACAGACAGTTTTGCCCTTGCCCACTTCGATCTTTATCTAATGTCACACCACATACGGATGCTACCTCAGTGGTCACTACAGAGGGTGGCAGCAGATCAGAATCGCAGTCTCCATAGTGCCATCTCCTGGCACTCCAGGAAAAAGCGCATTCCACAGAAAAGTCACGGGATGGTTTTCATATTATCTGTTGATCTCTAAGAAACAGTGTCATAATCTTGGAGGGGCATATGTTTGCCAATGCAAACCACTGGTCCCATAAAAATATCAGTCCTACCCTTAAGCTAGATTTTCCACTTTTATGTCTTTTAGCTGGTTGTCTCTGGTGCAGCAAAGCTCACTGGCTGCAGAGTTCTGGGTAAGGATCCTCACAGCGATATGCTGGAGGGGACGCGGGAAGAGGGTGAGAGGTCAGCAGACCACTTCCTGCCCCTCCTCTGGGACCGCAACACCTCTACTCACCTGTGGCTGAGTTATTGATGTGAACCAAACACTTGTGCCTGGGCCCTTTCCCCACTCTCTGACTTTCCAGACTGATGACCTGGGTCCCTAAAGATGGCCTGCGCTGCTGGTGGTTTCCTGACACATGGTCGGCTGCTCCTGGCTCTCAAAACTTCTGATGCGATGAAAACTACACAGGGAACCTACTGATACTCAACCTCTCAGGACCATCACAAACCTACTGTATCAGACTCTGAACCTAAATTTCAACAAGATCTCAAGGTGGTTCTGTTAAGGTTGAGTGCTGACCATATTTTTAAAAGCAACACAGTGATATACTGAGTCTAAAACTACCAGGATAGTGACTTAATATCTCAAAGAATGTTGTGGAAATACCCAAACAAAAGTAAATCTTTATTAATTTATTTAGATACCACATCCTCAACTCCAAAAAGGGTGGCAATTCCGCATCTTTATAGGTATTTAATAATTTTAATTCTATTTCTAGTTACTTGCTATTGGAACTAGTTTCAAATAGCCAAATAATTGCATGAAACAAGAAAAACTTTTCATATATATCAATTTAACCTAAAATTGTGTCCTGCTCAGTGATAAGATGAGTAAGTTCTGAGGATCTAACGTACAGCATGGTGACCATCTGCAGTAACGCTGTACTGTAGACTTGAAATTCGCTGAGAGTACGTCTTCAGCCTTCTCGCCACCAAAAGAAGAACGGTAACTACGTGAAGTGATGGATGTGCTGATTAACTTGAATGGTAAATATTTCACAATGTCTATATCAAATCATCACATTGTACACTTAAGTATACACAATTTTATTTGTCAGTTATATCTCAATAAAACTGGAAAAAACGTATTCCAATTTAGTCAGGTCTTAAAAATAATTCCAGAGCCTCACTTATTTTGAAGTTTACTTAATAAAACTAAGGATAAACAATTCCATGGTGATGCACAGAAACTCCTGTAGCGCCACCACACAGCCTCCAGCTTTCAGAAACTGAAGATCATCTTATTCCACTTTACAGAGAAAGAGCTCGCCTACTTTTAGACATTCATACCTCACAATTATTGTAAAAGGAAAGGAATTTTGAGGAAAGGGGTAATTTGGGGAGTTACATGAGGCCTCTAAAGCCTTGAGACTTTGTCTCATGAGTCTGAGTTTTGAAACCCAGGTTTGTGAATTCTGGTTGGACTTGAATTTTGAGCTTCATACTCCATCTTCCAGCTCCTTAGTAAGGGACCTGTTGTCCTATGTCTTAAATCTCTATTGTGTCTTCGCAACTACTGAACCTTGGTCTCTGCCATTTAACTGGAAGAAATTAAGTTGACACTTGCCCCCAATAATTGAGCTGGAGACTCTCCACCCCAGATGTAGCTAACAACTGTGAAGTCAATAAATGCACACACAGACATTCACAATCTCATTCAATCAACATTCATCATCTTCTACACAAAAGACTCCATGCTCAGTGCTATGGAAACATGAAGATGGCGATTGCCCCTATCCTTACGGCCTGTAAGGGAGCTCCCCGCAACCCTCTATTCTACGTAGACTGAGTGAAGGGGAGGAGTGGGGAGTCAAGTTGGAAAAGCAGGCTGGGGCAGACCAAGGAGGACCTTATCTACGCCTGAGGAGCCACAGGGAGAAGGCATCTGGGAGGACAGGCACAACTGGGATGTGGCTCCAGGAAGACTGACCCAACAGTACATGTGTTAGATGAATGTTGATGGCAGAGACCAGGGAATTAATTTATACCACTGATGACACTTTTACAAACCTGAAGTGTCAACCTGCTTCATTCTTTTATCATAGGCCTCCTCATCAGGTAAGCTGCTACTCAATTTTCGTCGCCTGTTACCTTAAAAAAAAAAATCAACAAATTGGCATTGCCTTATGTTTATTTCCTACCCACCTTCCATCTGGAGTTTCTTTTTAAATCATCATTCAAGTAGAAACAAATTGAAATGATTCAAAGGTTGTTCAGATGATTGAGAGAGCTACAGGACATGTAACAGACCCTTAATGTCACCACATTTGCACAGCAAAGCAAACATCCCAGCAGACGGAAGGAATAGGAGAGTGGAGTCCAGCCACCAGCACTTACCACTCATGCTGCTTTTCGAAATGTTCCGATTCTGATCGTGCTGAATCCAGTCACCTGTTAAAGCACAATAAGCACTGACTGGAAAAGCAGAATAAATGTGAATTACAGAAGTCAATCTGTGAAAGCGTGTGGAGCTCTCACATCTCGGCAATCTCTCTGAAGTGCAAGTATGGGTCTGGGGCTTTAACTGGTATGTGCACAAATGCACTGGGCTGGAATTTTGAGATAAATAACCAGTACTCCTTCCAACAGGTCTGTGAGGTAAGTGCTTCCCAAACTAAGTCATCTGCCTGCCACCATTATGGTTTTCGCCACACCCATATGCCAGCTGAAAGGTTACTTATCCAGTACCTCTTTAAATCTATAACTGCTGCAAACAGAACACTGTTATCACTTGCCATATGGAGAAGGAAGCCACAAAAATAAACATTTTTCATTGCAAATGTATTTATATGTACTCCACCTAAAAGAGTCCCACATATTATCGCACTGTATTCTGGAGAATGCTGTGTTAGAGTTCTTCTGCACATGTCACCGGGACTCTGACCAGCTCCCTGTCTGGAACTCAGCCCCTGCTCTATGATGTGCCCGTCTGATGCAGCCTTCCACAGGTCCCTACAGGGAAGACGCCTGCACAGCAACGACTAACCTCAACCATTAGCTTAGTCCAAAAATACAATGGAGACAAGAAATATCTTACAACAGAGAGCATTATTGAAGAAGCTTAAAAAAATCAAACACACGAGGTATTATAAAGTGGTCTTTAAAACTAGCAAGAGATCCGTTCCCAGTCCAGAAAAACATCTGTCATTCAGGTTGCTGCATGTTAAAGACCTCTATTACTGTGGCATTTGCTGTGATTAAAAAGTAACACCTGAGCAGCTGAGGAGGCATGGAAGCTGAAAAAGCTGAAGGTGGAGGCACCATGAGTGCTGAGATAAGAATAATATATTTGAAGAATAAATCAAGAAGTGACATCAGCATCATCGTGGTGTGAGCTGTTCCCTTTGTCTCTCCCCTCTAAATTACAGCTAAATGAAGATTCAACAACCAGCAGAATTCCCAGCACAGCACAACAGGACATCTGAGAGATCAACGCAGCTGTGCATCTGGTGGTGGGTGGACTGGATCCCTGGGAGGCAGTGGAATTAGGTGAGTGCACTCCTCCCGCTCCCCAGCAGAGCAACCTACGTCATGGGTTGTCACACGGTGGCCAGTGTGACTGCAAGAGGAGGTGGGGCAGCCTGGCTGGCTCAAACACTTTTGGAGTTGTAGCCTGGTCAGTGGGAGTGCCCACCATGCCACAGCAGCCCTACCCGTGGAAACACTCCCCACCGAGTGGTGCAGCTCAATTCCTGTGAAGGAGCCCCCACCAAGCACACCAGTTCAGCTGAGACGCCCATTGGCACAGAGCCAGCCCTCAAGCAAAAGAAAGTGCCCTTCTCTTCCTGCCTTCTGCACCAGCTCGCCCCGTCCCCTGCCAAGCACAGTGGTCCTGCACCAGAGCAACCTGCTGGCAGAGCACAGAAGCTCCGCCTGTGCGTGTGTGATCTGCTAAGTGGCTGCAGCCAGTGTGAAATGCAGAGCAGCCCTTCTGGCAAAACGTCCAGCAGATGGGGCGGGATCAGAAACAGAGCTCCTACCTCGGCCCGGTAGTGGCAGGTGGAATCTGTGAACCTGATACAAACACAAACGCACCACCAAAGGATCAATTCATCAAACACCATGAAGAACTACAGTAACAGTGCAGAGCAGAAGGAAAATGCCCAGTCTCCAGAAACCAATCCTGAACTCACAGAAATTTACAATCTGAATGGCAGAGAACTCAAAATAATTATCAAAAGAAACTCAGTGAGTTACAAGAAAACTCAGAAAGACAGTTCAATGAGCACAGGAATAAAACTAATGAGCAGAAGGAATACTTCATCAAGGAGAGTGAAACTCTAAAAAAACCCAAATTCTGGAGACAAAGAACAAAATCAATGAGATAAAAATAATGTAGAATGGATTTAAAAAATACAGCTGATATTACGGAGGACAGAATTAGTGATTAAGAGGACAGAAAGAAATGATTCAGGTGGAGGAAGAGAGAGAACCAAGAGTTTTAAAAAATGAAGAAATTATTCAAGAAATATCCAACTCAATTAGGAAACGCAACATAAGAATTATAGGTATTCCAGAGGGGGAGGAGAGGGAGAAAGGAACAGAGAGCTTGTTCAAAGACATACCTGAGAAATTCCCAAACCTGGAGAAGAAACTGGACTACAAGGACATGAAGCCAACAGAACTCCATCAATGCTAAAAGACCTTCTCCAAGGCATATACTATTAAAACTGGCAAAAGTCAACGACAAAGAAAAAACATGAAGGGCAGCAAGGCAGAAGAAAATAATCTACAAAGGAGCCCCTATCAGGCTCTCAGCAGTTTTCAGCAGAAACCTTACAGGCTAGGAGAAAGTGGAATGATATATTCGAAATACTGAAAGACAAAAACTTTCAGCCAAGAATATTCTATCCAGTGAAATTATCCTTCAAATATGAAGGAGAAATAAAGGCTTTCCCAGACAAACAAAGCTGAGGGAGCTCATCACCACTAAGCCTGCCTTAAAGGACATGATGAAAGGAGCCCTCCTACCTGAAACAAAAAAGCAAAGGCTTACACAGCTTTGAGCAAGTGATCAATAGACACACAGAATCAGAAAATTGCAGCTCTAAGTCAGAATAGGTCAGTAAATACTTAATTTTAACACAAAAACAAAAGAAAGGAAAGCATCAAAAATAACTAAAAACACTTCAATTTAGTCACAAACTCACAACACAGATAAGAACAATTTATGACAACAATAACTGAGAAGAGGAAGAGGCAAGGGATGGAACCTGCTTAGGCTAATAGAGATAAGAGGCTATCAGAAAATGGACTATCTTATCTAAGAGATCTTCTATGCAAAGCTCATGGTAATGACTAAACAAAAAATCAGAGCAAAGCCACAATTCATAAAAAAAGAGAAAACCACCAGACTGAAATGGCAGTCAGAAAGACAAAGGAAGAGAAACAATGGAAATATAGAACAACTGGAAGACAAGAGATAAAATGGTACTACCAAGCCCTCATATATAAATAATCACTCTAAATGTAAATGGGTTGAATTCCAATTAAAAGACACAGAGAGGCTGGGTGGATTAAAAAACAAGACCCAACAATAACACTGCCTCCAGGAAACACATCTCAGTTTGAAAGACAACCATAGGCTCAGAGTGAAGCAACAGAAGATGATACTCCAAGCAAAAGGCAAGCAAAAGAAAGCAGATGTTGCCATACTCATATCAGACAAAGTAGACTTCAAGATAAAACAGACAATGAGAGACAAAGAGGGGCATTATATAATGATAAAAGGGACATTCCACCAAGACATAACACTTCAAAATATGTATGTACCTAACACTGGAGCACCAAAGTATAAAAAGCAACTGTTAACAGACATAAAGGGAAAAACTGACAGCAACACAATGATAGCAGGGGATCTCAACACAGCACTTACATGAACGGACAGATCATCCAGACAGAAAATCAACAAGGAAACAGTGGCCTTAAATGAAATACTAGATTAGATGGACTTAATAGATGTATATAGAACATTACATCCATCCAAGAACAGCAGAACACACATTCTTCTCAAGTGCACATGGGATATTCTCAAAGATAGACCATATGTAGGGAAACAAGGCAAGCCTCAATAAATTTAAGAAGATTGAAACCATATCAAGCATCTTTTCCAACCACAATGTTATGAAACTAGATATCAACAACACGAAAAAGGCTGAGAAAGTGACAAATATGTGGAAACTAAACAACATGCTACTGAACAACCATTAGATGAATGAAGAAACCAAGGAGAAATCAAAAAATACCTGGAGACAAATGAAAATGAAAACACAAGACACCAACTCTTATGGCATGGAGCAAATGTGGTCCTAGGAGGGAAATTTATAGCAATACAGGTGTACCTCAATAAACAAGAAAAATCTCAAAGAAGTAATCTTAAACTACACCTGATAGAACTAGAAAAAGAACAAACAAAGCCCAAGGTCAGCAGAAGGAGAGAAATAATAAAAATTAGAGCAGAAATAAGGAAATAGAGACTAAAAAATCAATAGAAACAATCAATGAAACTAAGAGCTACTTCTGTGAGGAGATTCAAAACTGACAAATCCTTAGCCAGACTCATTAAGGAAAAAAGAGAAAGGCTCAAATAAAATTACAAATGAAAGAGGAGAAATTACAACAGATACCACAGAAATACAAAGGATTATGAGAGAATACTATGAAAAGCTATATGCCAACAAACTGGACAACCTAGAAGAAATGGATAAATTCTTAGACTCATACAATCTCCCAAAACTGAATCAATAAGAAATAGAGAATCTGAGTAGACCAATCACAAGTAAAGAGATTGAAACAATAATCAAAAACCTCCCAACAAACAAAAGTCCAGGACCAGATGGCTTCTACACAGAATTCTACCAAACATTCAAAGAAGATTTACTACTCATCCCTCTCAAACTACTCCAAAAAAACTGAAGAAGATGCAACACTTCCAAACTCATCCTATGAGGCCAACATTACCCTGATACCAGAACCAGACAAGGATAACACAAAGAAGGAAAATTATAGGCCAATATCGCTGATAAACATAGACGCAAAAATCCTCAAAAAAGTATTGGTAAATCAAATACACCAATATACTAAAAGGATCACATACCACACTCCAGGGGAATTTACTCCAGGGACACAGGGATGGTTCAACATCTGCAAATCAATCAATGTGATACACTACATTAATAAAATATGGAAAAAAATCACATCATCATCTCAAAAAATGCAGAGAAAGCATCTGAGAAGATCCAACAGCCATTTATGATTAAAAAATCCTCAATAAAATAGGTATAGAAGGAAAGTACATCAACATAATAACGGCCATATAGGACAAATCCACAGCCAACATCATGTTCAACGGTGAACAACTGAAAGCCATCCCTCTGAGAACAGGAATAAGACAAGGGTGCCCACTCTCACCACTCCTAGTCAACATAGTACTGGATGTTTTGGCCAGAGCAATTAGCCAAGACAAAGAAATAAAAGGGATCCAAACTGGAAAGGAAGAAGTAAAACTCTCGCTGTTTGTGGGCAACATGATTCCATATATAGAAAGTCCTAAAGAATCCACCACAAACTATTAGAAATAATCAACTACAGCAAAGTTGCAGGGTACAAAATTAACATACAAAAATCAGTTGCATTTCTATACAGTAATAACAAACTAGCAGAAAGAGAACTCAAGAATACAATTCCATTTACAATCACAACAAAAAGAATAAAATATCTAGGAATAAATTTAACCAAGGAGGTGAAAGATCTATGCACTTAAACACTATAAGACGTTATTGAAAGAAATCAAAGAAGACACAAAGAAATGGAAAGATATCCCATGCTGATGGACTGGAAGAATAAACATAGTTAAAATGTGCATACTACCTAAAGCAATCTACAGATTCAATGCAATCCCAATCAGAATCCCAATGACACTCTTCATGGAAACAGAACAGGACTCCTAAAATTAATATGGAACAACAAAAGACCCCAAATAGCCACAGCAATCCTGAGAAAAAAAAGAATAAAGCTGGAGGCATCACAATCCCTGACTTCAAAATATCCTACAAAGCTACAGTAATCAAAACAGCATGGTACTGGCACAAAAACAGGCACACAGATCAATGGAACAGAATTGAAATCCACACATCTATGGACAACTAATCTTTGACAAGGGAGCCAAGGACATACAACGGAGAAAAGAGAGTTTCTTCAATGAATGGTGCTGGGAAAACTGGACAGCCACATGCAACAGAATGAAAGTAGGAAGGAGGGTATCAAGATGGTGGTGTAGGCAGACTCTGAACTCACCTCCTCCCATGAACACAACCAGGTAACAACTATTCTTGGAAAAATTACCCTGGAGAGAAAACTGAAAACAGGATAAAGAAAACCCCCACAACAACGGACAGTCCAGACTGAGGCAGAAATTCCTTCCGGAGAGAAAAATGCCACCTTCATGAGCTGTGGAGCTTCACAGCCAACCAGGAGCCACCCTCCTTGGTATGCAGCCATCCCTGGAGAATTGGGTACCTGAGCAAGGGAGCATTACTACCATAAGCATCCTTCGGACTCAGCACAGCTGAGATGGGTCTCATAATATCTGGCTTTGCTGGCTGTTAAATGCATGGGGAATACCCCCAGAAAAGCTACTGGACATAAGTGGGAAAAAGCTAGCTCTTGAAGGGTCCCCACACAAATGCATCTGTTTTGGAAAGCAACCTAAAATCACCAGAAAGAAAAACACAAAGTCCTTTGGTGAAAAGAGACTCACCTGGTAGGCTCTGGGTGCATCTTGGTGAGACGTGAGACCTCTCCAGGGACTGAGACATTGGTGGCAGCCATTGTTGTGACACAGTACAGGTATGCTGGCTGACATCATGGGAGCTCTTCCCCTCGCCCGTTAGCCCAGGGTCTGCCCCACCAACTAGAGCACTGATTTAATCCAGCTCAGCCAGGGCAGGCAGGCCACCTTAGGGACTGGCCACAGCCAGCAGCAAGCACTTGGGCAACTTTTTGGCATGCATAGACTGGGTGCCTTGATCCTCTATAGGCAGGCAAGTGGGTCCACTTCTGTGAGGCAAGGCACGTGTGAGGAGCAGGTGGAGAGTGTGGGGTGTTGGTGGAGTCTGTGTGGGCCTCTGCAGTGGGGCGACTGGGTCCACTACAGGGGCTTGGGAAGTGTGCATGGGCCAGGACTGTGCTGACGGTGGGTGTGGACCTGTGGGTCATGGGGCTTATCAGCTGCAGCAGACCTGTGCATCTCAAACAGCTACACAGGGAATCAGCCCTGCCTTCCAAAGCCTGAAACAAGTGGGTGCTCCCATGCCTGAGCCAGCCCCACTCAGCTGCAATCCTGAGAGAACTGACAACAGCCTTGCAGGCCTGAGGCCTACAGCAACCGTAAGCCCCTGAGCCTTGCAACCAGCCACACTGGGGGCCTAATCACTTAACAGAAAAACTACAACAGGAACGTGCCATTAGACCTTGCAGCCAACTGTGGTGGGGCTTCCTATGCCTGAGAAAGTGACTGGAGGGTCCATAGCAGCTACACGCAGCTGACCATTACAACCAGCAGGTCAAGGGAACAGCCTAGCCCGCCGAGGCACCTGCAACAAGAGCAACCCTACCACAACACAAGGACACATGTAGCCCACACAGGGGACACTCCTGGAACATTTGGAGCTGGTAACAAGAGGGAAGCACACTGCTGGGCCTCATAAGGCACCTCTTACATAAAGCCACCTCTCCAAGATCAGGAGACGTAGCTGATCCACCTAAAAGACAGATATAAGCACAGAGAAAGAGGGAAAACAAGGAAACAAAGGAATACATTCCAAGCAAGGGAACAGGACAAAACCCCAGGAAAAGAACTAAATGAAACATAAATAAGCAATCTATCTGACAAAGAATTCAAACAAAAAGCCCTAAGGATGCTTAACTATCTTGGGAGAAGAATGGATGAACACAGGGAGAATGTCAACAAAGAATTGGAAAATATAAAAAAGAACCAATCAGAAATGAAGACTACAATAATGGAAACGAAAAATTCACCAGAAGGACTCAATAGCAGAGTAGATGATACAGAAGAATGGATCAGTGAGCTGGACGAAAGACTAGAGGAAACCACCCAAGCTTAACAGATAAAAGAAAAAAGAATTAAAAAGAATGAGGACAGTCTAAGGGGAACTCTGGGACAACATCAAGTGCACTAACATTCATATTAGAGGTGTCCCAGAAGGAGAAGAGAGAGACAAGGGGGCAGAGAATCTATTTGAAGAAATAATAGCTGAAAACTTTCTTAACCTAAGGAAGGAAACAGACATCCAGGTACAGGAAGTACAGAGAGCTCCAAACAAGATAAACCCAAAGAGGCCCTCACCAGGACACATTATAATTAAAATGTCCAAAATTAAAGATAAAGAGAGAATCCTAAAAGCTGCAAGAGAAAGGCAACAAGTGACATACAAAGGAAACCCATAAGGCTGTCAGCTGACTTCTCGGCAGAAACCTTGCAGGATAGAAGGGAGTGACACGATATATTTAAAGAGCTGAAAGGAAAAAACTTACAGCCTAGAATACTCTGTCCAGCAAGGTTATCATTCAGAATGTAAGGAGAGATAAAGAGCTTCCCAGACAAGCAAAAATTAAAGGAGTTTATCACCAAGAAACTGGTTTTACAAGAAACGCTAAAGGGATTTATCTAAGTGGGAACGAGAAGACCACAAATAGGAACAAGGAAATTATCAAAAAAAAAAAAAAAAAGGTGATAAAATCACTGGTAAAGGCAAAAATACAGAAAAGGTTGCAGATCAACCACCTATAAAGATAATACGAAGGTCAAAAGACGAAAGTACTAAAATTACCTTTCTAAATGATAATAGAGTGATGGATACACACATACACACAAAATAAGAGGTTAGATCTGATATCAAAAACACAAAATGTGGAAGGAGTGGAGTGAAAGAGTACAGCATTTAGAAAGAGGTCAAACTAAAGAGACCATCAACTCAATACAGATTTTTATACACATGGATTATTACATATGAACCTCATGGTAATCACAAACCAGAAACCAATAATAAATACACAAATAATTGAGAGAAATGAATCCAAACATAATACTAAAGAAAGCCATCAAGCCACAAGGGAAGAGCGCAAGAGAAAAAGAAAGGAACAGAGAAGAACTACTAAAACATCCAGAAAAGAAGTAACAAAATGACAATAAGTACATATTATAAATAGCTGCTTTAAATGTCAAAGGACTAAATGCTGCATTCAAAAGACATAGGGAGGCCAAATGGATAAAAAAAACAAGACCCAAATATATGCTGCACAGAAGAGACACACTACAGACCTAAAGACACCTACAAACTGATCGTGAAGGGATGGAAAAAGATACTCCACGCAAATTGCAAAGAAAAGAAAGCTGGGGTAGCAATACTTATATCCAATGAAATAGACTTTAAAACAAAAACTGGAACAAGAGACAAAGAAGGGCATTATATAATGATAAAGGGAACAATCCAACAAGAGGATATAACAGTCGTAAATATCTATGCACCCAACATAGGAGCACCTAAATATAAACAGCAATTATTAACAGACATAAAAAGAGAAATAGACAGTAACACAAAATAGTAGGTGATTTAACACTCTGCTTACACGAATGGATAGATCATCCAAAAAGAAGATCAATAAGGAAACACTAGCCTAAAATAACACATTAGACCAGATGGACTTAGCAGATATATAGAGAAGATTCCATCCAAAAACCACAGAATAGATATTCTTTCCAAATGCACATGGAACATTCTCCAGGATAGATCACATATTAGGCCACAAAATAAGTCTCAATAAATTTAAGAAGACTGAAGTAACACCAAGCATCTTTTCTGACCACAAAGGTATGAAACTAGACATCAACGACAGGATGAAAATCAGAAGTCACAAAAATGTGGAGATTAAACAAAATGCTACTGAACAACGATTAGGTCAATGAAGAAATCAAAGGAGAAATCAAAAAATAGCTGGAGACAAATGAAAATGAAAATACAACATGCCAAAATCTATGGGATACAGCAAAAGCAGTTTTGAGAGTGAAGTTTAGAGCAATACAGGCCTACCTTAAAAAACAAGAAAAAATCCCAAATAAACAATCTGACAGTGCACCTAAAGGAACTGGAAAAAGAAGAACAAACAAAGCCCAAAATCAGTAGAAGGAAGGAAATAACAAAAATCAGAGCAGACATAAATGATATAGAGACTAAAAAAATAGGAAAAAAATCAATGAAACTAAGAGCTGGTTCTTTGAAAAGATAAACAAAATGGATAAGCCTTTAAGTAGACTTACAAGGAAAAAAACAGAGAAGGCTCAAGTAAATAAAATCAGAAATGAAAAAGGAGAAATTACAAGAGACACCTCAGAAATACAAAAGATTATAAGAGAATACTACGAAAAGCTATATGCCAACAAAATGGACAATCTAGAAGAAATGGATAAATTCTTAGAATCATACAACTGTCCAAAACTGAATCAAGAAGAAATAGAGAATCTGAATAAACCAATCACCAGTAAGTAGATCGAAACAGTAGTCAAAAACCTCCCAAAAAATAAAAGTCTGGGACCAGACATCTTCCCTGGCAAATTCTACCAAACACTCAAAGAAGACTTAGTAACTCTCCTTCTCAAACTCTTCCAAAAAATTGAAGAGGAGGGGAGGCTTCCAACTCATTCTATGAAGCCGACATTACCCTGATACCAAAATCAGACAAGGACAATACCAAAAAAGAGAAAATTACAGGCCAATATCACTGATGAACATTGAGGCAAAAGTCCTCAACAAAATACTAGCAAATCAAATACAACAATACATTAAAAGGATCATACACCATGATCAAGTGGGATTTATTCCAGGGACGCAGGGATGGAACATCCACAAATCAATCAACATGATACACCACATTAACAAAATGAAGAATAAAAATCACATGATCATCTCAAGAGATGCAGAGAAAGCATTTGATGAGATACAGCATTCATTTATGATAAAAACTCTGAATAAAATGAGTATAGAAAGTAAGCACCTCAATATAATAAAGGCCATATGTGACAAACCCACAGTTAATATCATTCTCAATGGAGAAAAGCTGAAAGCCATCCCTCTAAGAACAGGAACCAGACAAGGATGCCCACTGTCACCACTCTTATTTAACATAGTATTGGAAGCCCTAGCCAGAGCAATCAGGCAAGAAAAAGAAATAAAAGTAATAAAATTGGAGAGGAAGAAGTGAAACTGTCACTACTTGCAGATGACATGATTTTATATGTAGAAAACCCTAAAGAATGCACTCAAAGGGGCTGGCCTGGTAGTGCAACGGTTAAGTTCGCAGGTTCTGCTTTGGCAGCCCGGGGTTCGCCGGTTTGGATCCCGGGTGGGGACATGGCACTGCTTATCAAGCCATGCTGGGGCAGGCATCCCACATATAAAGTAGAGGAAGATGGGCATGGATGTTAGCTCAGGGCCAGTCTTCCTCAGCAAAAAGAGGAGGATTGGTGGCAGATGTTAGCTCAGGGCTAATCTTCCTCAAAAAAAAAAAAAGGAATCAATATACAACAATCAGTTGCATTTCTATACTCTACCAAAGAACTAACGGAACACGAACTCAAGAATACAATCCCATTTACAATCACAACAGAAGGAATAGAATATCTAGGAATAAATTTAACCAAGGAGGTGGAAGGCCTATACAAGGAAGACTATAAGACTCTACTGAAAGAAATCGATAACGACACAAAAAAATGGAGAGATAGTCCATGCACATGGATTGGACGAATAAACATAGTGAAAATGTCCAGGCTACCTAAAGCAATCTACAGATTCAATGCAATCCCAATCAGAATCCCAACGACATTCTTCACAGAAACAGAACAAAGAATCTTAAAATTCCTATGGGGCAACAAAAGACCCCAAATAGCCAAAGCCATCCTGAGAAAAAAGAACAAAGCTAGTGGCATCGCAATCCCTGACTTCAAAACACATTACAAAGCTACAGTAATCAAAACAGCATGGTACTGGTACAAAAACAGGCACACAGATCAACGAAACAGAATTGAAAGCTCAGAAATAAAACCACACATCTACAGACAGCTAATCTTCAACAAAGGAGCCAAGAACATACAATAGAGAAAGGAAAGCCTCTTTAATAAACGGTGCTGGGAAAACTGGACAGCCACATGCGAAAGAATGAAAGTAGACCATTACCTTTCCCCATGCACAAAATTACACTCAAAATGGACCAAAGACTTGAAGGTAAGACCTGAAACCATAAAACTTTTAGAAGAAAATATAGGCAGTACACTCTTTGATATGAGACTTAAAAGGATCTTTTCAAATATCATGTCTACTCAGACAAGTGAAACAAAAGAAAAAATAAACAAATGGGACTTCATCAGACTAAAGAGCTTCTGCAAGGCAAAGAAAACCAAGATCAAAATGAAAAGACAACCCACCAACTGGGAGAAAATATTTGCAAATCATATATCCGAGAAGGGGTTAAACTCCATAATATATAAAGAACTCACACAACTGAACTACAAAAAAAACAAACAACCTGATCAAAAAGTGGGCAAAGGAGATGAACAGACATTTTTCCAAAGAAGATATACAGATGGCCAATAGGCACATGAAAAGATGTTCAACATCACTAATCATCAGGGAAATGCAAATCAAAACTACACTTAGATGTCACCTTATGCCCGTTAGAATGGCTATAATCACCAAGACAAAAAATAACAAATATTGGAGAGGGTGTGGAGAAAAGGGAACCCTCATCCACTGCTGGTGGGAATGCAAACTGGTGCAGCCACTGTGCAAAACAGTATGGAGATTGCTCAAAAAATTAAAAATAGAAATACCATATGACCCAGCCATCCACTACTGGGTATTTATCCAAAGAACTTGAAATCAACAATTCAAAGAGATTTGTGCACCCCTCTGTTCCCTGCAGCATTATTCACAATAGCCAAGACGTGGAAGCAAACCAAGTGCCCACTGACTGATGACTGGATAAGGAAGATGTGGTATATACACACAATAGAATATGACTCAGCCATAAAAAAAGACAAAAGTGTCCCATTTTCAACAACATGGATGGACCTTGAGGGTATGATGTTAAGTGAAATAAGCCAGACAAAGACAACTACATCATTTCACTCGTACGTGGGAGATGAACAAACACATGGATAAGGAGAGCAGCTTAGTGGTTAGCAGAGGGGAAGGGGGTGGGGGAGGGTGTAAGAGGTATAGGGGCACATATGGATGGTGACGGATGAAAACCAGACTATGGTGGTGAATACAATGCAGCCTACGTAGAAATTGATCCATAATAACGTACACCTGAAATTACACAATGTTGTAAACCAAAATGACCCCTATAAAAGAAAGAAATAAATAAAAGTAACATCTTTTAGGTTCATTTATTAGAATAATGAATATCAAGGAAAACAATACAATCCCCAACAGACAGTCCCAACCAGAACTCCTCATGGGTTAGGTCATTTAACTTGGCTAAAAGGGCCTGTTTCAAACTGGCTGACTTAAGGATAAAACATTAAGAATAAGCATCAATCACATCTACAGAAAAGGCTCACACTGAAACTAGGACTGAGAATTCCAACATGCCACGTTAGGTTTCATTTCAAGAGTATAGAGACCTGATTGGAAACACAGTATCTAACGAACTTCATCTGTATTTTGGAAAGATAGAAATAACGTAGGACTGGGACACAGCACTCATCCTGTGTCATGATGAGCAGCTGTCAAGTCACGCGTCCACAAGTAACCCAAGAGATACAGAAGAAACAAGCTGGAAAAGGATGCAAAGGCTGTTCAGCTGATAAAGAGATGTACAGAATAGTTAAGAGACCCTTGATGTTATTACATTTGTGCAGCAAAATAAACACTCTGGTGGATGAAAGGACCAGAAGACTACAGAAACCCCTTTAACGCCCAGCTATGGGCATTCACCACTTGTGCTGCTTTTCAGAATGATACTGTAGTCTACGTGGGACTGGGTGTGACACCGGGAAAGAGTGAAGGTGTTATAATACAAAATGCAAATGATGCAAAATCCTATCTACTACAGACATGTGGCATCGGCAGGAGGGCCCATAGTGCCATTTGCGGATGAGGATACCACAGCCACAGTGCGTTGAAAGACTTGCTCACACTCCCACATGGAGCTGACTAATTCGAGGGCCAGAACTAGAACCCATATGATCTCATTCCCAACCCCCTGCTTCTGCTTCCTTCTGGCTCCAAAACGCATTCACTATACACACGTCTGTTGCTCTGGTAACTTCCTTCAAACAGAAGTGGAGGTCAAGCTCAGATCTGCCTGAGGAGGAGGCCAGGGGCAGCTGCTGGTGTCCCTGAGTCACCTGTCCCAGAGGCAGTCCACAGGGGCTGCAGCCCTCTCCCACTTCTCCCAGAGCAGGAAAGGAGGTTAGAGGTGGCTGCCAGAGGGCTTCCCAGCACCACGACCCACACGGGGAGAAAGGGGCCCCACCGCAGAGCTGCGGTCACACGGACAGCAGCTGTCAGCTGACGACCAAAGAGGCAGGAGCAGGCCACAGAGACTGCAATCAGCCGAAATGCAGGTCGACATCCGGGGGACGGGAGAGACCTGGCTGCAGTGCCCCTCACTCACGGTAAAATATCTGAGATCCAAACCTCAGAGCAGTGGGAGAACACAGCCCTCTCCCGGCTAAGCCCACCCCCCACGCGCAGCCTCCGGCTCCAGACGCGAACGGTGGGCGCCGAGAACCAGAGCCAGCACCTCGCCTTCGCTCAGACTTCTAAAGGCTGTGGTGACAGGACAGACAAGGACTCTATGTGCTTTCCCACCCCCGCACCCCACAACCAGAGTTCCCTTCAGGATTCAAAACACTTACATTCTCTCAGTTTTGCTTTCCATACAATTTCCTCAGAATCCATTTCAACCAAAAGTAATTTAAACTCCACTGGTTGCTCCAAATACACCTCAATATAACTTTTCAATTTCAAAAGTGAACCATCAACAAATTCAATTTCCTTTAAAAAAAAAAAGTGCATTAATTGACAATACAAAATGTCAAATAAGGAATAACAGCAGGGTTAGTGCCCGCTTGGATGCTCCCGGGACCCTGGCCGTGGGAGCCCCATCTGAAGCCACCACCCTGTCCCAGCCCCTCCTCACTCCAACCTGCCTTTCAGCATCACTTAGGCTCCGAGGACCCAGGCCCGTTCTCCCAAAGCCTAACTTTTCAGCCCTTCCTGATTTCAGTGCTTCATGTTCCCAAACTGGATTGTGTCCCCCTGCCTAAGCGCTCTGTCCTAAGTGCTTTTAAACTTCCTCATCCTCTTTTGCTTAGATCATCCCACAATCTGGAATTGATTCAAAAGCATCTGCAGAACCACACTGAGTTGTTTTACCCACATTCTCTCACTGAATAGCACCCTCCCCTAACAAGTTCTGTTATTGCTATTTTATGGATAAAGAATCTCCAAGAAGCTAATTAACTTGCCCAAGTCTGCATCTTAGGAGGTGGCAGAACTGAATTTGAATCCACCCCTTCTGACTCTAAAGTGTGAGCCCTTAACCACAACAGACCATCTCCCGCCTTTGACCTCCTCCACTCGTCTCCAGTCTGGCTAGTAAACCCGGAGGGAGAAATACATTTTAAAAAAATCAGTGCGCATCGCTATCATACACCAATGGTCTGGGGGCCGGCCCCATGGCCGAGTGGTTAAGTTCGTGTGCTCCACTTCGGCAGCCCAGGGTGTCGCCAGTTCAGATTGTGGGTGCGGACACAGCACCGCTCGTCAGGCCATGCTGAGGCGGCGTCCCACATGCCACCACTAGAAGGACCCACGACTAAAATACGCAACTATGTACTGCGGGGATTCAGGGAGAAAGAGCAGGGAGAAAAAAAAATATTGGCAACAGTTGTTGGCTCAGGTGCCAATATTAAAAAAAAAAAAAAAGAAAAGCATATTAAAAGTAAATAAATAAATAAACCAATGGTCTGAACCCGCCCCTCTCCCTTTCCATTCCAAATCACTAGCAGCATCCTCACATCCTTCACCGGGTCACGAGGGCCCATAAAGCTGAGACAACGCCTCCCGCAGCCCCACTCCTTCCAAAGCCCCCGTGTTCCCCCTTCCCCAGAACTATCCTGGCGCCTCAAGCCCAGCCGCACGTTCCCATTGCCTCACTCAGCACGTGCGGTTCTCTCTTCCAGAAGAGCTCGTCTCTTCCGCTGAATCCCTCTCCCTTCAAACCCAGAACAAATGCCACCATGTGGGACGCCCTCCTGGAAACCCAATGCACTCTGCACCCACTCTACGGCAACTCCACATTACGTGAAAATTGTTTCTGTATGTGACCATCTACACTAGCATCTTTAGAGGGAAAAGATCCTGACAGTCGTTTTTCAAATCTTAGCTCTTATCCCAGGCTGACCTGGTAGCCTTTTGATAGACACTTTTGATAAATGTCAGTTAAACAAAAATCATTAATGGCATAAAACTAAGAACACTTTAGATGTATACAGAGTTTTACAAGTTTTAGAGTGCCTCCAAACCATTATCTTGCATGATCCTTAGAGCAATCCTGGGAGACTATCCTCATTTTATAGGCCAGAAATTTGGCCAAGAGAGAGCACATGACTAGGGACGGAACTCGACTGCTTGGAGCGCTCCAGCCATCACTCTCGCCTGTAAGGAAGAACTCTCGGGACCACGCAGTCTCTTCCTGCCTAGAGTCGCCCACTCAACAGGTATTCTTCTCTCTGCCAGTGGTTCTTCATCTTGGCAGCACACGACAGGGGGCTTTGACAAGCCCAACGCAGAGGCCATTCCTAGACCAACTAAGTCAGTGTCTCTGGAGGTGGCACCAGACTTTTGTAAAGCCCCCAGGGAATTCCGCTATGCAGCAAAGGCCAAGAATCACTGTTCTAAGCAAACGCTTCCATTTTAATCCCACCTCCCAAACAAGGCTACAGTTTGCTTCTCATGATTATCTTGATGTGCCATCTGCCAGCGCTCAATCAGGTGGCAATGGCTGAGAAGCAACCTCTCAGACACCTCAGGAGCCAAGGGCAGATGGGGCCAGGCCAGGCTCTCGCAAGGCCGGGGTGTGTGACGTGGGCAGAGGACCCGCCTGCTTCACACATTAGTTTCTTAAGCTGCATTGCTGTAAGGCTCAAAGAGATCCTCTGAAACCAGAAAGGGAGGTTATGGCAGACTGTCTGATCAAGCCGACTGCTTCTCCAGGGCCCTGGGCCCCAAACAATACGATCAAATCATCCCAGGCAGCACTCTCTTGTTTCACATTTTAACATAACAAAATCAAAGCGTGTTTTCAACTTTTCATAAACTAGAAGACAGACAGACAAAAAGAGGTGTACAAAAGGAATTTCCACAGAGACGTCTCGGCTAGATAAGCTATGGCACACATTCAGGGCACAGCGTCATTTACGAGAAACCAAAATCACTTACAAATGTCACAGTGTGTACAGTGAAGAGCTTAAATTCAGTGACAATTTGTTCCCATAACTATTTTTCAAATGCCTGCCAGTAAAAAAAAGCCCAATATTGCTGATTAGCAGCTCCTTTCCCTTAACCTTCGATGCTCTGTGACTTAAAATGAAACTTAAGGTTTTTACTCCTGTGAAGCTAACGCTGTTAAGCATTTAATAAAAAATTCAAGAAAATTTAAAAGGTTTTTAAAGGGAAAGAGAATAGACAGTCAATTTTTGCAATGGTTGCAGATTAATCCTGAAATTCAACAGCATCTTTGGAATAAACTACACATTTAACAAAACAATTGCTTTCTTATAAACAGAGAAATAAAAAATGAGAACAAAATGCATTATTTTAAAACCTTCAAAATATCATATCTAAGAACTATACATCCCTGCTGCTCCTCCAAGTGCTTTGTAAAATATATACCTCTGGGGTAATTTCAGCTTCTGGTTCACTGATCAGTCTGTATTTCTTTCCATTCTGCAGTAACTTCTGGCAAACAGGAGGCTTGTCGATTTTCATGAATTTCTTAGAGGAGTGCTTTATAGACTTGGAAATATCCTAAATGCGGAAATAGGTTTTGGTTTTGAAATTCATCAGCAACAACTGTAAGAACTGTAAGGGGGAGGGAGGAGGGCGGGCGACGGGTGATGAGGCACATGTGTGTGGTGATGGATTGCAGTTAGTCTTTGCCCGGTGAACATGATGTAATCTACACAGAAATCGAAATACGTAATGACATCACCTGAAATTTACATAATGTTATAAATCACTGTTACCACCATAAAAAAAGAATTACAAAAAAAAAAGAAAGAACTGTAATTGGCCAAGCAGTGCACGTGCCGGCCAGCACCGCCTTCATGTCCTCCTCCAAGGGGCAGCAATACAAGAAGGCTCCCAGTGCTCGGAAAAGAAACGCCACAGGGCTGAGGCGCCTCTGACCCTCACTCCAGCCTCTTAGATCTCCAAACACCTTTCTGCAAAAGCGCTACAGCCAAAAGCAACACATACCCTGCGTGGCACCAGCCATTTGCTTCTGCAGGATTTGAGAAAATTAAATTAGCACTAGCATTATCCATTTGTATGAACGACATGCCCACCATGTGAAAGGAAAGCAACTATTTTACTGTACGCAGTTCCAGTTCACTCAGAATTTGTTTCCATCCTCCGACGGGGCCCTCAATGGGACAGTGATTTTCTAAGTATTGTTCGAGTGCCCCAGGAGGTTAATGTAACCTGTGGCCCACGCTCACTTGTAAAGCAGCTGTACAGCTGAACGTGCAATTTAGGTTTCTTGAAGGTAAAGTGCAAGGAAATCTTTTCCTAAACAGGAAAAAAGTCATGTCCGGGCTCCTAGCCTCCTGGTTCCCAGATCACAATTTGAGTAGCAAGGCTGTGGAAAACACACGGCTTAGGCTGTCTATCAGGCAACTCCCTCCAAGGCCAGGCCTGCTTGCCCGCCATCCCCACCTCCAGAGGGCTATTTCCCCATCTGTTACCTTCTTGACGCTGCTTATATGTGTAAACAACCACACTCCACGGATCTGAGAACTCAGCACACACCTAGGCAGTGACCTTATAACCTCTGTAGGTAAGTGACAAATTAGACCCACAGTAGGGGAACACTTAAATCATAGGGACAGGATCCACCTAAACATGGCGTAATGTTTGAACACAAAGTATTCAACATTTATGATTTATTTTCATTGACTTTACCTTGATGAAGGACTCATTATTGGTTGCTATGTACACTCGAAAAGACAAAGATGGATTATGGTCAATGGCTTTGTACAGAATCACGGCCCCGTGGTGGTATACTGTTTCTTCGCTTTGCATAACAGGTCCCACAGGAGAAAGAGAGCTCACATGCCATTTGACATGGGTTGCAGAATGATCCACAGTAGATTCTAACAATGCCCCAGAGCTTTTCACATGTAAGACTTTGAACGTCATATTGGCATCATGGTCTGTTAAAATATGAAGGTAAATTAGCGTTCTAGGCGTTGTAATGGACTGCACACATACACACACGCACATGCTAATTAAACTTTTAGTAAAGTACTTACGACCCAAGCAGAGGGAATGTGGAAACTGAATGGAGGTAAGACAGGCTGGGTCACATTTAACATCAAACAAAGGTCCACTGACAGCCCAGGGCTTAACAACCAGGTCTGCGTATTTGCTCCAGGACAAAACGCAATACTTGATGTCAACTTTTCTGTTAACCTCGAATATCAAACCAGTTTCCGTGCACTGGTAGATCCCCTCTGTGTCCACCTTCAGTCTGCGTTGGACAGACAAGAATACCTGTTTAGTCTTAACGTTGGGTTAGGAGAGGACTTACACTGATGCACGTTTTCAATTTCATTCAAAAGCACTAAGGGAACTTCTGTAGCATTTTGAGGAAGCATCACTATAAAAGAAAACAATCCAAGTAATTATATAAAATGTGTGAAATTAGTTATGCTGTTTGTGTTTCCCCTACTTGGCGTTACTTTTATGTAGAAAATTAAATGAGTGATGATGTTAAGCCTTCTGCATTCACAATTACTTACAGAAACTGTCCCCGGGAAAGGAGCCTGGGGGTCACCTGTTCATGATGTTTCTGGAGAAAAGGTATATATATATATAATATATAAATAAGGAACATATAAGTAAATGTTTTCTTAAATAAAGCAAATTAGAGAACCATATTTTATAATTAAAAGAAACTTACACTTTCAGCATTACAGTGTTCACAGTAAGGCTGGACTTTATTAAACTCTAAACGATGGAGAAAAAGTTTTACTTTTATGAATGTGATTGGCATTTTCAAATAAAATTTTTTTAATAAACATATATGACATGACCAGATTACAAAATTCAAAGGGATACACCCCTCCGCAATACTATTTAAAAGAATATTTTGGGGGCTGGCCCCATGGCCTGCTGCGCAGGTTCAGCGTGCTCTGCTTTGGCGGCCCAGGTTCAGTTCCCGGTGAGGACCTACGCCAGGCATCAGCAGCCATGCTGTGGCAGCATCCCATATACAAAATAGAGGAAGACGGGCACAGGGGTTAGCTCAGGGACAATCTTCCTCACCAAAAAAAAACTTTTTTGGAAAAGGTAAGTTTATACCTGAATTAAAATGATCTGTGCATGATTCTTTATCCTCCCATTCTTCACCTGTAAAAGACACTGTCAACACATTATTGGCACAAGCCAATGGCGGGATAAATCACATACCACTTAACCTCCCACCTCCAGCTTCACAACCAACAAGAACTTTATTCATGGATCTAAACACCCCCATGGGTCACTTCAATGACACATGACGCGTTATCATGTCTGCAACTGTCACTATAGGTCTAATGCAGGAAAACAAATTTGAACGAGACTCCTAAGCTTCAATGCACCCCATTTTGGCACATAAGTCTTTAACTGATCATTTTATCCGGCACCAACAGCTCTCTCATCATCCTTCAGACTGGACCCTCCGTCCTCCTCTCACACCGCATGCATGGGGGAGAGAACAAGAGGGCACGCCCACGGCCTCCCCTTACCCTGAGCGGAAGCTTCCTCGGCGGCAGACTCTCCTAGTTCCCCATCTGTGGAGACAAGAAGGGCTGAAGGCACAGGTGGTCTAGAATAATCGCTTCATTAATTACTCATCACCTGGGCCACGGTCTCAACTGGAGAGCTGCAGCCCCCACTCAAGCCTTGTTCATGGGGACCGGGGGTCGGGAATTAAGCTGGAGTCATCATTCCCAAGATAATGCTTGTCTGGCATCAGCCCCCCGAGCTATTACAGAGAGAGACTAGCTCGGAAGAAAGGAATTAACATCCAATTCTAGCCTATCTAAACTGGAACTAGTATAGGAGTCTCTGACTTAGCATGCAGACTCCTTCCATACGGCTCCAGGCCCTGTGTGATCCGGCTCCCAGCCACTTCACGTCCTTCCAGCCTCCCCGCAATTCCCGCCCTCCTGGCACTCCCTGCCATTTCTCACACCAAAGCACACTCCTGACTCAGGGCCTTCACCCTTACTGTCCACTCCCACAAATGCTCATGTCACATGGATCCTCACAGCCTTGCCGCCTCTGCTCAAATGTCGCCTTACCTGAGAGGATTTCCTGCAGCTGCTCCCCCGCCCCCGAAACAGGACCTGCCAGGCAGACTCACTCTTCCCCCTTCACTTTCCTTCGAGGCCCCCCCCCGACCTGGCACACCGTGCAGTTTAGTGTTTCTGCTTCCTGTCTCTCTCCCCACCAGAACGTACCCTTCATGAAGACCACGGTCCTAGGGCCTGGTGAGTGCTCAGTGACTACTTTCTGAATGACTAGAATTCCATAATACAAAAAAGGATTAGGAAAGAGGACAGCGCTGAATTTTCCTATTATCTATACTAGCACAGGTTGCGTGAGCTTGGGCTCTCCAGTTATGTCACTAGGTCTCTCCATGCCTCAATTCCCTCATCTGTTAAATGGGGATTAGAATAATACCACCTCCACAAAGCCAGGAAAATTAAATTACCAGTAGGGATTGTCTTGACACTCAGCAAGTTCTCAGTGAGTATAGCTAACTGTTGTTAACTACTATTTTGCTATGGTGATGGGTGGGATTTATTAAAAAATTCAAGAACTCTGAAGGAGATAACAACTCTGTCACTTCGGGTGAGACCCTGTGTGTCGACGGCTTGGTTTTATATTTTAAAGGTCTGAACAAGCTTTGCGAGGTCACCCTGAGGCTCACACAGGACTCCTCACTACCTGTGCCAGGTCCTACGCCATCACCAGTGCCCAGGACAGGCAGGCCCCTGGGGCAGTGCACCTGCCCTGGCCACATAGCTGCCTGATCGCTCGGGCTGCAGGGCTGTATCAGGGACCAGGGCTGGCAGAGACGACCAGCTCTGAAAACAGCATTCAGAAGAAATGGCAAATAGAGACTAAAAGTCTCCAGGATGCTGGACTCAGAACACTACAGATCCGAAGGGTCTGAAGACTGCCCCGACTCCTGCCACACACAATCCTTCCATATTGCTTCCTCAGCAGCGCATCCTTTAAAGCATCACGAATTCCAAATTACGCAGCGGCTGTACATCTGCACGGTATTGCCTCCACACCCCACGTCCTTTTGTCTTGCTACTTGCCTTGGGAGCAGAGGAAGCAAAGGGGTTAGAGTCCCAACCAGCCAGCAGACACAGGGCCTCTGACCAGGGCTTCCCGGCCAAAGCAGAGAACTGAGGCCCTTCTCCCCAACCTAGAACCACAGCTTCTCTCCCACCACAAACGATGCAAACGATCTCAGGGAGCACGCTGCCACCACCCTACACAGAAGCAAGCATCCGAGGGTGCCTACCTGCTCCTTCCCTCTGGCCTGGGAAGGGAGATGAGTGGGAAGGTGCCTCTCCCATCTCTCCCCCAGTGTGGAGGATGGCAGGCCTTTTCATAATGAGAATGGCCCTGGGGGAAGGCAGGGCCCTTTGGATAAACCTGGGGCTCCAAGAACAAGCATTTCAGCCCACCTATGGAAGACGCGGAGCACTTCCCCTGGCAAAGAACACCCAGGTGTCTAAGCCAGCCAAGAGCCGAGGCCAGCTCCTCCCTGCCCCATCTGCCCAGTCTGACCTCAGTGACCCCAGCCTCCAGCCCAATTGGGGGCCTATGTTGAACCCCACTAACTTCCACCTGGGTTGCCCGCCCTGGTGAGGCCCTGGCCCAGGCCTGGCTTCTGGACTCTGAGGGTCCTGCCTTTGGACTGTGGGTCCCTGTGGTCATTTACCCAGTTATTAGCCTGGGACAAAAAAGACCTGATCCCAATACACACTTTTCTAATTTCGTTACTATCCTAATCCAATCTACGGAGGCTGGACTTTCGACCACATCTTGGAGGATGAAATAATCCATAACATATGAAGAAGACCGGAGTAGGAGAGCGGGTACATTGTTTCCTTGTGGGTATCAGCATGTGTCATCTACTCCATGAGGGTGACATAGAGATAATTACAGTTCTTATCAACACATAACATGATTGCCAGGAGATTACAATGACCTTACGATGACCTCCAGCGTCCCCACTGGGGAACTGCAGAGAGAATCAGAGGAAAGCAGGACTTGAGTGAACACACTCTACCTATTTTAAAACAAAGGAGCCCAGACAGCCTTGCTGCAGTATTTGTGTTCATGGGCAGATCATATTCTAAGCACTGGGGAAAAAATCCTACAGTAACATAAAATCAGTTAAAATATAAGCTTAGTTACAAAACTTTATATGAAAACCATATTTTAAATTTAAAATCTATGCTCTTAAAGTGGTTTCATACTCAAGCTGTTCACAAGTAGCCAGAACAGCAAAACTCTAAACCACACATGACATCGTCCGACACTTCCAGCAGCAACAGCTGCCTCCGCAGCAACGTGTGGGCAGAGCCCGGGCAGGAAGCCGCCACACCCGCGGCCACCCCGCCGGCCGGCCGGCTCTCAACCTTTTCTCTCAGGGGCACAGAGCAGAGCACGCACGCAGCGCCTGGATGAACGAGATAAGCACATATCCTGGAACGCCAAGTGCAGTGAACTCAAATCTTCAAAGTGCTTACGAGTTTCCTGATGTTCGACTCAATTTTGCACAGAAAAAGATAATGAACAAGAAACTTGCAACTTAAAAATCCCAGAGGCTATCCTTCCTTCCCCTTCTTCCTTTCAACAAAGAATAAAATTCAGAGGAAGGATACACTCACTTGTTTTTTCTGGTTTTGGTTCCTCATTATCTGCGGGGGGGAAAAAAAAAAAGTCTAAATCAGACTCATGTGACAACGGGGCGGGTGGGCGCGGGGCTTCCTGCCTTTCCTCCGCAGGCGTCCTGTTCTGCCACTTTGCTGGCCAACTAGAAACTGTTTACCACAAAAATACTTTATCAGGACCGTATAAAACCACCTAGTAACTAAAACGTCCTCAAGCAATGTAAGTGATGTGTGCATTACTTTAAAATAGAAACAGAAGTTTATACGTTTAACTAGATTTCTACAATTAGAGACACATACATATATTACATACCAGATTCACTTTCAGAACTGCTCTGAGAACTGCTGTCCTCTCCTGAAAAAAAGCATATGCCAGCAGTACATGGTGACTAAAAAGCGGGAGTTTTTATTTAATTATACATATAAAATAGATCCAAACCCAACTAATTTCTTCTTTTAATCAATTCTCATGAAGCCCAAAACTAGTCCGGTTCACATAAAAGGGGGCTCATTCTTCTCTGGAAATGGATAAAATATACTTTAATGGTTTAAACATGAGCTCCAGTGGCACTCTGGCCACAATGATCACTTTGTGTGGGCGTCGCCCGGGCCCCCGCCTGGCTGGCCCGCCGCCCGGGCCCTGCGCCCACACATCTGGGCAGCCCCGGCCCTGCGCCCGCACATCTGGGCAGCCCCGGCCCTGCGCCCGCACATCTGGGCGCCCGGCGCAGGGTCCCCGAGGGCGCCGCCATTTCACCAAAGCACAGGACAAGCTCAGCCACAGCGCTCAGCTAGTTCTGGAGAAAGTGGTCCCCAAAACCCTCCCTCCACCTCTTCACCCCCAACTCAGCACCTTGGCCCACTGCAGTCAGGCTTCCGTTCCCACAACTAGTTCAAAATCGTTTCCCTCATGTCCCCAGAGGCGCTGGCGCACCCGGCTCCCCGGGCCCCTCCAGGCCCCTCCGGGGCGTCTGCCCGGCTCTCCGCCTGCCTCTCCGATGCCCTCCCCCACCTCCGAGCTCCTCTCCACCCCCAACGCCCCACTTCCGGCTCCCAGCCTCCTTGCCGACTCCCGAGCCCTGGGGGTGCATTTCACTTACTCCCAAATCTATGAGCCCAATGTCCACCTCGAGGGGCCCCGGGACCCCTCCTGGCAGACAGAAGTGCCCCAGGCGCCAGCTGCCCCGCCAAGCTCAGCCCCTCCGCTCCCACTCTTCAGTCGTTCCTCCTGTTTTCTGACACTGCCTCACCCTCGACTCACGCTCCACATTCAATAAGGAAACACGGGGAAAGCTATTAGCATTATTCTCTAGTCTCCCCCTACCTACATATAACTACCGACCACCAGAACCAAGGACTGACAATAGATACATGGAAGGAAGGAAAGATTTGAGAATAACGCTGAGAACAACAATAACAGCAGCTAATAGCAGCTGTTTTGAGTGCTGCGTGCCAGGCACTATACCATACCTACTTATTTACATATAGTCACTCATTTTGCATATATATACACCATCACCCCGCATATATTTATGAAAGTGCTTTACACATATTTACATGAGTTCTCACAACTGCCCAGTGAGGCAAGCTGAGGCCAGTTAACTTACTTATGCAAGACCACCACCACCACCCCACCACCAGGAAGTCTGGAGCTAAATTTCACCCGGGACAGTGTGGCCCAAGCTTGCACTCCTAACCGTGCTGTTGATGCAGGGTTGGTGAGCCGAGGAGTCGAAAGAAAGATTTCTTAGACTCTTAAGATCTGGCAGTAGTGCTCTTTTATTTAGAGAATAGTATAGAATAGCATGGGGACAGGACCCGTGGGCAGTCAGAGCTTCTGCTGCCACCGCTTCTGCTGCCCCTGCTGGCAGGGGGACAGGACCCACGGGCAGTCAGAGCTCCTGCTGCTGCAAGTTGAGGGTTAGAACTAAATTTAAGGCATAGGTATGTGAGTTATCTCTTTACAAGACAAAGAAAAACAGTTAAAATGGTACCAGTGCCGGTAGGGTCCGGCCATTGGGTGGTCCCACAACTTTTAGATAAGAATCAAACCAGATTGAGTAAATGGCAGAAGTCACCGCTCAACTATTATCTTCAACTAAAGACAAAGGAGGATTTTGGGGTGGGGGGTCAATTACATGAGGTTGCCAGACAGTAAACAACTTAAGTTCGTGCCTTCCCCATTAAGAGTTTCCAGAGATAAGGCCATCCCCCCTTCCTCCTGGCGCAGAGAGAGAGGCATGGAGATTTCCTTCACAAATGCAACTGTCTCTGATTGAAGGGCAAGCAAATTCCACTCCTCGGAGCCTGCTTCTCATCTGTAGTTTTAAAAGTAACCAGCCTAAAAATCCTCGTCATAAACCGTTTTAAAATTAAGCAGCCTAAAAATCCTCATCACTGTGACACTCACAAGCACGCTCGTCATTTCTCAGGCAGCTCACTCCCAGGAGGCAGCCGGGCTGGATGTGCTGGGGGAGCAGGAGATGAGTTCCCGCAGGAGAGGGTGGCCGAGCGGAGCGCAGGCACTCACAGTGCAGGGCCAGGCACCAGGGACTCAGGGTGGAACACAGGCCTCGGTCCTCCAGGACTGGAAGCACAGAGCAGCAGTTCCCGACCTTGGCTGCACACTGGCGTCACCTGGGGAGCGTTGTGAGCACACCCATGCCTGACCCTCTGCCCTTCCTTACAGCTCTAATCTAACTGGTCTGGTGTGCAGCCTGAACAGCGGTACTTTTTTAAGGCCCCCAGGCGATTCCAATGTGTAGCCAGGGTTGAGAGCCACTGGACTAGAATCAACCTATCCTAATCACTTGCCTGTTCCCTAAACTTGTTCCCCAGGGTGACTGCCCCCTTCCTCCGAGCCCCGAGAGATGCCTTCCCACTGCCTGGAAATCCCTCCCTAGGCCCCATCCCCAGAGCTCAAGGGTTCCATGAAGACCCAGCCCAAAGGGACTTCTGCTGAGTCTCCCTCCACCTGCTGAGCTGGCCATGCCGCCTCTGGGCTCCGTCCTGTGGCACTTACCCCCCTGGCAGGCTGCTTGTTTAGCCGCTGCTCTGTGAGCCCTGGAGGACTGAGGCCAGGTCTCATCACCTTGACTCCCTGCCCCCGTCCCACACAGCTGCTCCATGAATGAATGCCTCTTCAAATAAATGAGCAAATGAAGAACCTGCCCGAGTCTGGGGCCTCTGCAGAACTGTAATTCTGCCTGGACCAGCCCCAGCCCCAGGTGAGGCCCTATCTTCTGCCCCAGTCCCTGGGAGATGGTGCTTCCATCAGGGGGATAGTGGGTGTGACTCTGGGCCACCCCTTCAGTTCACCTTCCCACTGGTTCTGGTCCCAGGACTCCTGGTTCTAGCGTTGCTCCCTAAAGCCCCCAGGACCATTTTTCTGCCTCACGGCACAAATCTGAGAATTAAAAATGCTACTTACTGTAAAGACTGATCAGCCAGACTCTGTGCACAGAGGCACTTAAGAAGCGATAGCTATTTTTATTACAGGTCACACTCCCTCCTAAAGGCCTGCGACAGGCACAGGCCCAGCCTGTTACTACACAGCAGGGGCCCCCCCACCCCTGTGCGGGGGAGGGCTGCAGCAGCAGACCCTTTGCTGGGGGAGCCCTGGACATGCAAACAGCCCGCAGCCCAGAGCTCCTCCCCTCCCACCTTCTCATTTGGACTGCAGTCAGGTTCACCACACCTGCCTGTCCTTCAGAATGCCCGCCTAAATGTGGACAAAATCCATATCCCTTCCTTTTGATGAGGATTTTTAGGCTGCTTAATTTTAAAACGGTTTATGATGAGGATTTTTAGGCTGGTTAATTTTAAAACTACAGATGAGAAGCAGGCTCCCAGGAGTGGAATTTGCTTGCCCCTTTGTTGGGAAACATTTACATTTCTAAGGGAAACCTCTATCTGTAAAGATGCCTCCCTCTCTGTGCCAGGAAGAAGGGGGATGGCCTTATCTCTAGAAACTCTTAGTGCCAGAGGCAAGAACTTAAGTTGGTTGCTGTCTGGCAATCTCATGTCACTGATTTAGGGTGGTGGCTTCTAACCTTTCTAACCTTTACTTAATCCGATTTGATTCTTGTCTAAAAGTCATGGGATCACCCAATGACCAGACCCCACCTGCACTGATACCATTTTAACTTTTTTCATGTTCTTTCCTTTGTCTTGTAAAGAGATGAATCACATACCTATGCCTTAAATTTAGCTCTAACCCTCAACTTGGGGCAGCAGAAGCTCTGACTGCCCATGGGTCCTGTCCCCATGCTATTCTATTCTCTAAATAAAAGAGCACTACTGCCAGATCTTAAGAGTCTAAGAAATCTTTCTTTCGACTCCTCGGCTCACCGACCCCGCATCATTTCTGGTGGCCCGTACGGGGACTTGCTTCATCGGCTTGTGAGCTCGAGTTCTGGTAAGTGCCCTTTTTCCTTGTGCCTTTCTCTTTTTCAAGGATGGATCTAAATTCACTTCTCCATCGGGAACTTTCTTGGATGGCTGTATGAATCCACGTTTGCTGCCCATGGCTACTCTATGGGGCAAATCGTGGCATTCAGCTTGAAGAGAATCAGTACCTTAAGCCTCAGGGTGATGAAGAATGAATTAATCCATTCCTTCCTGACTCTATCTCTAATAGACAAAGTTTACATCGGCACAGGTCGGCCACTTAAGTCGTTAGGACGGTTGCCAATCTCCAAGACTCCTGTGGAAGGTTTCTTTTCCTAAGGCTGGATTGGGATCCCTCCCATGGCACCTGACCACTCTTCGAACTGCGGCCAAAGTCCCAATTGGGACTCCAGTTCAAGGAAAGTACCAAACTCTAACCTTTGGTGGAGTATGGGAACCCCTTCTTGGGAGAATGGCTCCAGGATGCAATTGGGTAGAATGTCTCCCAGACTGGCGGAAAATTCCTCACTGTTTTTCTCTATCCTTTATCCTGGGGACCATTCACCAGGCACCTATTACTGCCAGGCATAATAGGGAAAATGTTCAAGGGATGCCCCCATCATCCCTTGCTACAGGAACCCCATTGGGGGGATTTTCAAGGTAATGGCCCCATGCTATTCTATTCTCTAAATAAAAGAGCACTACTGCCAGATCTTAAGAGTCTAAGAAATCTTTCTTTTGACTCCTCGGCTCACCGACCCTGCATCACTTTGACCCTTCAGTTCAACTAAAAAAGGCTAAACTTTTCAAAATAAACTTTAACAGAAAATAAGGTGAGAAAGGGAACACGGCACCTGAAGCAGCTGCACTGCCCACCTGGCTCCTTTCCTCACCTGCTGGAGGAGCCAGCTAATCCCCCCCACCCCAGGGGGGTGACAGACACCTCTAGGGGCACACAGCAGGATGGAGACCTGCGCCTCTTCCAAGGTCCCTCAGCCTAGACAGAGGCACACAGCCCACACCCCTCCACCCAGAGGCCAGGGGCAGGGCCACCCCACTGCCCACTGGGAGGTCCTTGTCTGCCCTCTGCCCCTTCCCACCACAACAGCTCTGTCCTCAGTTTACAAAAACCCCCCTAGGCTTCTGGATGAGTCTGCACTCGTTCAGCAGAGCAGCCTCCAGCCGGCTCTGGCCTGAAGTGGAAGTGTCTCGGCAACTGGAAGCCGCGCCGTTCACACCTGCCGAGCAGCCCAGCAGGCACACGGCCACCCTCGCTTCCCCTCAGACACAGCCCCACAGCAAGCTTTCTCCTCCCTTCCCAGACAGCTTGGGGGAGAAGCAGCCTTGCACAATCCCATTCGAATCTCCATTTTGGTTCCATCTTACAAAATCATAGTTCAACTTCTTTTTTTATTTAACCTTAAAGCCAAAGGGTATCTGGTGACAAGAGATTTTCACACATTGAGGTATACAGGGTAACTACTCGGGTTCAAAACTGATTTTGCTTGAGCTAAAAAGGCTGACTTAAGGCCTATCAAACATACACTGCACCTCTGCTTCAATCATTACAGTAAGGAAGGCCCTCTCTTCAGATGAGGCCGCGAGCTTCCCCTCCTTCAGCTTCCCCTCCTTCACCCGCCTGATTGGGAACGCCCAGGTTAGGCCCTTTCTGCCGCCACTGTCATGTTGACCTGATAATTTGAAACTGAATACCTCTTTCAAATTTTGATGAAAATGTATCCCGGGTGTGTTTAATGTATATTCTTTGTTCTAAGAAGATATAAGACTGTACTGAAACCCACACTTCTCCAGAACGCTTTTTAAGGCCTTCCGGGTTATAACCCTCACTCTGGCTCAAGTAAACTCACCTTAATTATTGGTTATTTTGCGGTGACACTGGCATAACATTACATATCCTGAGGGGGTGCCATTGGTTCCCCTTTTGTCACTAGGAGTATGAAAACTCCAGAAAGAAGGCCTAGATGACCATCAAATCCATACAAAACTGCCTTGAGGAGAAAAGACACTTAATTTTCCAGATATAGGTAAAGATAAAAACTCATCCATCTGGCAACAAGACTGCCAATTGACCCCTGTCTCAGAAACTACGTGGGCAAGGAAAATAAATTAGAGGAACAACTTGTGCCACTTGTGTGTCCTACAGTATATTCTACTCTGCATAAACCTAACCATAGAACAAATCAAGTGTGCAAACCCCACAGTGCCAGCAAACCTGGGAAGGAGGCCTGGGCACAGACACGGCTGAGCTCAAAGGTTTCAAGAAAACAACATGGATTTTTTTCTGGTCAATAAGCTTTGGATTTTTGTTGTTGTTTTGTTTTGTTTTGTTTTTTGAGGAGGATTAGCCCTGAACTAACTGCTGCCAATCCTCCTCTTTTTGCTGAGAAAGCCTGGCCCTGAGCTAACATCCGTGCCCATCTTCCTCTATTTTATATGTAGGACGCCTGCCACAGCATGGCTTGAGGAGCAGTGTGTAGGTCTGCACCTGGGATCCCAACCAGCGAACCCCGGGCCTCCGAAGCGGGATCTGCGCACTTAACCCTTGCGCCACCAGGCTGGCCCTGGATTTTTTTTATATAACTTTTTTTTCTGTAACAGTTTCATTGAGATCTAATTCACATACCATACAATTCACCCACTTGAAGTATAAATTCAGTGGCTTTTATTATATTCAGAGTTGTACATTCATCACAACAATTTTACATTTTCCCCACTTGCTAAAATAAAACCGTGTAATCTTTTCCTATCCCTCCAAACCTCCCCATTCCTCCTAGACCTAGACAACCAATAATCTACTTTCTGTCTCGACGGATTTGCCTATTCTGGGCATTTCATATAAACGGAATTACCCAATATGCGGGCTTTGGGTCTGGCTTCTTTCACTCACTTAGCATGTTTTCAAGGTTGAACTATATTGCAGCAAGCATCAGCACTTCACTCCTTTTTATGGCTGAATAATACTCCAGTACATGGTGTTATGTGTTGAATTGTGTCCCCCTAAAGTTCATATCTTGAAGTCCCAACCTGCAGTACCTTAGAATGTGACCTTATTTGGAGAAAGGGTCTTCTCCAAATAACCAAGTAGAATGAGGGCATTAGGGTGGTCCCTAATCCAATGACCAGTGTCCTTATAAAAAAGGGGAACTTCAGACACAAAGATGCATACAGGGAGAACATCAAGAGATCATGAAGATGACCATCTATAAACCAAGGAAAGAATCTGACATACATTTGTCCATCACGATCCTCAAAGGAACCAACCCTGCCAACGCCTTGATCTTAGACTTCTAGCCCCCAATACGGTGAAACAGTCATTTCTGTTAACCCCCAGCCTGTGGTACTTTGTTACAGCAGACCCAGCAAACGGATACTATGGGTGTATTACATTTGGTTTATCCATTCATCACTGATGAACTTCTGGGCTGTTTCCAACTATTGGCTATTATACATAATGCTACTATGAACATTCACACACAAGCTTTTGTGTGCATCTATGTTTCCATTTTTCCTGGGTATGTACCGACCAGAGGAAGTGCTGGGTCAAATGGTAACTATGTTTAACTATCTGAGGACTGCCAAACTGTTTTCCAAGTGGCTATGCCACTCTACATTCGTATCAGCAGTCTGTGAGGGTTCTAATTTCTCTACATCCTTGCCAACACTTATTATCATCTGTCTTTTTCATTATAGCTATCCTAGTGGGTGTGAAGTGGGATCTTGCTGTGGTTGTGATTTGTATTTCCCTGAAATGATATTGAGAATCTTTCATGCGCTTATTGGCCATTTGGACATCTTATTTGGAAAACAGATTTGTTAATGCAAAGGTCACATGTAATCTAGCCCCGCCTACCTCTGCAGACACACCAGGCCCGGCCCCCTTCCCTCGCTCTCTGATTCCAGTCACTTGACCTTTTCCCGGCTCTGGAGGCAAGCACTGCACACCTTCCCATAGCAGGGCCTTGACACCTGCAAGGCTCCTGAACTAAGACAACTTTTTCCCCCAACTTTGCCGTTACCCAATTCATCACCTCCTCAGAGGAGCCTCTCAGGACTACCCCAGGCAAGTGTCTCCCACCTGGCTGGGTTTGCAGAGGACCCTGTATTAGGTTAGTGTGGTCAGACTACAAAATGCCCTGATCACCTCCTCAGACAATTTCTCAGTTTCACTAAGTACAGCTTTATCACCCAACTTCAAAGGCGGTGATTTCCTACACTAAGTCATCATAAAACTTCAAGATTTATTCAACTCTTTCAAGCAGAAAAATTAAAGTCCCTACCTTTTACTCACATTATTTGAAATAAAACAGAAAAATGAACTATAGTTTAGCTTGCTATGAATTATTTTGTAAAAATTGGATTTAGGTGTTTACCAATATTAACCACATCCCTTACCTGATTTGGAGTCCTTTGAAGTATCTAGGTTGGGGGTGGGACAATCTAAATTTGGAAGAAAAAAAAAGTTTCATAAATATAAGTGTATCATAAATATAAGTATAAAACATAACATTATGTTCATTTTTGTAAAAGCTACAAGTCAACAGTAATAGAAACCCCCTCTGCTATGAAGTGAGTCACCCTTTAGATGCAGAGCAGCCTTTGGTAACCAATGCCCTGTTACCAATGGCCAACGATGCCATATTCTCAGGGGAAAAAAGATGGACACCAACAATCCGTAAGCCTTTCCAGTAGAGAGAAGAGAAAGGCAACAAACTTCGTAATTACTCTTGGTTGGTTCCCAGTAATCTCTCAATTTTGTGCCAAAGAAGCTGTCTTGTTTCTCTGATCAGCTCAGCAGCCCCTAAACACCGCCTGGCAAGTAAGTAACTTGACATCAGAAAGGAAAAGAGCACCTGGCCGACCAGGGCTCGAGTTACCACACAAAAGAATCACCATCCTTCCCCAGTTAACAGTCGATCCAGGCAAACACGCCAACAATCGAGGGAGGGGACACACAGGTTGAAGAAAACGGTCTGAAGTTGGCCGGACAAGGCGGCCCCAGATGAGGGCAGGCCCTGAGGGCAGTCGGGAGACCCTGCACAGGGTGAGGCACGCCGGCTCAGGCCAGGTAGAGGAGGGCCCTCGGTGGGCCACACCACGCCCAGATGGAGTTCAGGCCTCAACAAGAGAGCTTCCACTTGACCCACGTTCAAGGATAGAATTATGTGCTGCCATTTTTTCATTAAGTGGATAAAATGGACAACAACACTCAAGTATTAAAGAAAATACCTAGTTATTACTCACGGAAAGTTTACTGAATTCAGTTGATAATACTTCCCTAATCTTACCTTACCTGAATTTATAATAAAGTTAAAAAGAACATTAGACTGAGTTTAAAAGGAGTGAGATATAAGACCATTTATTTTCTATTCGCAAGTTGTAAAAAGCTACAAAGATCTAAATTCTTTACATTTCACTTTTTTAAATATCTGTTGAAAAATAATGCTAAAATTTTGAAAAAATGTCATTAGTTCATCATCTTAACCTAATGATTCTTTCAACGCATTTCTATTTCTGTAAGTCGGTGAAAGCATGAATGTAACAAAGCAACTGCAGCCAATAAATAAACTGAATGAAGAAATCACTTTCTAAAACTGCAACTGTTTCCACAGCCTAAGTCAACGTTCTTGATGACTCAACTCCGGCACAGAGCACGTACCTTTCTCTTCTGAAGAGGCACTGTGATCCTCACTAGAACAAGAAAAGAAACACAGTTTTATAAACAGATACTAACTTTATACACAATAATTATGAAAATCATTGAAATGATTATGATGTTATGTTTCTCCAGAAATGCAACCGGCTGAGTGAAGCTCTCCCAGTCCTGCGGGCTCTTCCTGCCCCGCTGGCTTCCACCTACAGCCCAGCCCAACGTGCACACACACGGAGCTCACCCAGCGTGCACCCCAACACCCTCCCGTCCTGCCACCCCTGCCCAGGGGCTCAGTGCTGGCTTGCCCCACCCCGCCCAGCCACGCGGCCCCTGTGGCCTGTCTCCCCCCAGAGGGCAGCCCAGCCGCCGTCTCTGCGCTGCCTCCAGTCCCTCTGTTTCCCCTAGGAGCCGCTGCTCAGTCGCCTCTTCTCCCAGGCCTCTTCACTCGCTTCCCTGCCTCTCCCCTCCATCCGGCATGCCTGAGACATGCCCTGGGGCTCGGAGAGCTGCCACTGGATTAGAGGCCCTCCCTGGAGCAGGGTCCAGCCTCACGACTGCCTGAACACTCTCTGCCCTTCTCACGCCAGTCTCACAAAAGAACCACAGCCTCCACTTCCCGCTCCCCGTCCTTCCTGAGACCCACAGCCGGCTGGCTTCTGCCCTCCCCCGTCACCAAAACCACTCTAGCTGGAGCCGCCAATGACTCCTGCCTGGGAGACCCCACGGGCCCTCCTTCAGTCCCGGGTGGGTGGCTGCTGTCTCTGGATGGAGCAGGTGACAGGCTCCTCCATGGCTTCTGCATCCCCTCTCACCTGGTGTGCTCCCTCCTCCCCCCTCCTCTGTCTCTCCAGGTGCTCCCCTGTCCTGGCCTCCTGGGGACTGACAGGGCCTGCAATCGCGTGCCCCCCTCCTCCCGCCATCACTGCCTCAGAGCTCGTCTGCATGCCGAGCCTTCAGCTCCGAAATCTTTACCTCCTTCCCAGGCCTCTTCCCTGAGTTCCAGGTGTCTGGGACCTGGGTGTCACTTCAGCACTTCAGATCAAACATGGTCAGCACTGAGCCCACCGCAGCTCTCCCTGCCCGTCCAGACGTGCCCTCGCAGAGAGCCACATCAGCAGGCCACCTAGCTGGAACCTCCAGGGCATCACCAGCTCCTGCTCCCTCTTCCTGGGCAAGCAGCCAACCCCAGTCCTCCCGGCCTCCTCCTGCACCTCCCTCAACCTGGCCCTCCTCCACACCCACTGCTCCTGCCTCAGTGCAGCCTTGCTCTCACCGCTCTCCTGCCTGATTACAACCCCCTCCTGCTGACGTCCCTGCCCGCAGGCCCACGCTCTCAGCGCACACCCACAGGACCATCAGCATGGCCTACTCATGTCCTCGCTTACACCCTTCTGTGGCTCCTCATGGCCTCCTGGCTAAAGCCTGAGTTATGTTAAAAGAAAACCGCAGGCCCAAAACCGAGTCACTCCTGCTAGGCCGGTGTCACCAAACAGGGGCTTAACACCTAACTGCAGCTTCGACCTCCATCACAAATGTCGTCTCAGCCAGTCACTCAGGAATCTTCCCGTCAGCACCAAGGAGGTGATCTGTCACATGGGGCCTCCCCATCCGCCAAAGGGAGATGGGGTAACCCACCTAATAAGACCCTTTTGTTCCCAAAGTGAGATGACCGAACCCAGAATAAACCATTTTCCACTTATGACTCCCTTGTCCTGCCTTTGAAAACCTTTCCCTTTCTGCAGCCCCGGAGCTGGCTAGATGGGATGCTGCCCGATTCACGAATCGTTCAGCAAAGCCATTTAGACCTTTCGATTGACTCGGCTGGGTCTCTGTTATTGAGAGCTCCTTGGCATGGCACACAGGAACCGCCACCCCGCCCCTTATCTCCCGCCCTGCACACTCCCCCAGGGTGAATGATCTCCCATGTCCCAAGCACACTCTGCATATCACACACACACACGTGCACACACACACACACCACTCTCTGCATCCTCCAGGGTCCCCCCGTGGCCTTGCAGGTCATGCACCCCAACTCTGGGTGCTCCACGGACTAGTACCATGATGCTGGGGTACCTCCTGGACTTGTACGTGCATGGAAGTGACAGCCCTGCTGCCCCCTTGATGCCCAAACATCTACTCATCCTTTAAAAACAGCATTTCTCAAAGTGCAGTCTGAGGACCATTAGAACCCTACAGGAGGCCCTCCAAAAGTTCTTCTGGGCCCCCTGAATCAGAAAATTCAATGAATACGTGAAAAAGCAGGAAGAAAACAACAATGGTGCTTGTACTTATGGGAGTTTAAGATCTTTATTTCTCATTTAATCATCCCAATAAGCCTATGAAGGCCATTTTAAAAATGCAGAGACTGAGGCTCAGAGACGTTAACTAACTTCCTTGGATCACACAGCTAACAAATAGAAAAGGAGCACACGAGCCTAGGCCATTACAACTTGGAAGCCCATGCACTTGCCTGGTACCATGTCTTCCCTCACTTTACACCGCTTCCCCCCTAAATCCCAATCATGGTAGTAAAAGTAAACTGAGGAAGAAAAGAGCAAAAGCAGCAGACCAACTGCTTGCCCTTTCTCTTCTCTTCCTCGCCCAAGGCTGTCAGGGACCCCCAGATTCTGCAAACCTCCTTGACTCAAGATTTTATACTGGTAAACTTTCCCATGTAGCTGGAATTTCCCAAGCTTCATGATTCTAGAGAATACATGTATTCTCATTTTCAGACCTAAATCCTCCTTTTTTTTTTAATCCTAAACTCCCACAAAAGGTCAAGGGGCAGGGGTGAACCTAAAATTAGGAAATGCTTCAAGAAACCAAGAAAGGCTAAACTGTGGGTCCCAATGAAATGCATAAAAGAACAAGCCCAGAGGCCGGCCGAGTGGCACAGCAGTGAAGTGCGCACGTTCAGCTTCGGCGGCCAGGGGTTCACTGGTTTGGATCCCAGGTGCGGACATGGCACAGCTTGTCAAGCCATGTTGTGGCAGGCGTCCCACATATAAAGTAGAGGAAGATGGGCATGGATGTTAGCTCAGGGCCAGTCTTCCTCAGCAAAAAGAGGAGGATTGGCAGCAGATGTTAGCTCAGGGCTAATCCTCCTCAAAAATAAAAAAGAACAAGCCCACCATTGTGTCTTTTTTCTCCAGCCGCGTGCCTTTTATAACGCAGTCACATGCCTTTCAATTTTAAAATAATTAGGAGAGCGTGTACTGAGAGTGAGCACTCACTGCACAACTACATCGGCTGACACCCACTTCGGAGTCCTCAGTGACAAAGTCACATCCTCCTCTTCACTGGCACTTCCACCTGCCCTCTTCCACAGCTGTTTATCCCTATTTCCAGACATGTACACATCTGCTTAGATATTAAAACTTCTGCTAAAACCCAGAAAACCTTAGTGGAAAACTTTCATTTTCTTCATGAAGCAGATGAGCGAGTAGTATCCAAGACGAGCTTAGTCAAGCTGCAGGGTAGCCCACCAGCCCTCTGCCTCAGAGAAGCCCCATGTACAGCCAGGTGAGGAAACAGACCCCAGAGCCCCCGCAGGCCCTGGCCACTACATGGATGCAGCTCCCCACATTCCCTTCCTTTCTGCTCTTTCCATGTGGATTGCTATAAGGAAAACCACAGCGAGCCTGGGGAGACAGCACCGACTGCAAACGGTCACAGTGCATCTAGGCACTGGGGATGAGCAGAAAAGGGGCGCGGACTTCACTTAAATACATCTAATACTCCCAAAGTTCTGATCCGGACTCAATCATCATATCTGAGTATAATCTCAAGGCTGCCTCATGCCCACCAGCTCCCAGGCCCCACCTTATTGCGGGTTCCTCTCCCCGCATGGAGGGGAGCAAGCCCTGCTTCTTGGCACAGTAAAATCTCCAAGTTACTACGGGACTGAAAGAACAGGCTTCAGACCTCAAAGGGGTAATATTAAAGGAGGGTATGTATTACACGCTTGTCAAAAAATGTGGAATATATTAAAATAAGTGCAAATGAGTAAAACCAATTGTTGGAATTAAGTCATGGCTATAGTGAAATGAACCCCGAGAGCAAAACCAAATCCTCACGTAGGCAGAGTCTGCTAGAGGTTCCCAAGTTCTTTCAAAGCCACAGCACCCCAGCCCCTCATGGGACCTCTGCCAGAGGAACAGGGACAGGCACCGCCATCCCACACGCAGGGGAGGACACTGCACTCAGTGGGGTAAAGTCGCTTGGCCAAGCCCACGCAGGCTGGTGAAAGGGCGGCCAGCACTAGAATCCAGAGACCCCGACCTTGAGGGAGCCCTTCTTCCAGCTCAGCACCTGGCCTGACTTTGAGCGGCGTGGATGGGTGACACTGGGCATCCAAATGGTCTCACTCCACTCTGGCTCAATAAGTAATAATTCTCCAGGTCAAGATGTTAATAATTCTTAAAGTAAAAATAAAACCAATAAAAAATAAAGTAAAAAAATATATGAGGCCGGCCCGGTAGCACAGGGTTAAGTTTGAATGTTCTGCTTCGGCGGCCCAGGGTTCACCGATTCAGATCCCTGGCGTGGACATGGCACCGCTTGGCACACCATGCTGTGGCAGGCATCCCACATATAAAGTAGAGGAAGATGGGCATGGATGTTAGCTCAGGGCCAGTCTTCATCAGCAAAAAGAGGGGGATTGGCAGCAGTTAGCTCAGGGCTAATCTTCCTCAAAAAAATAAAAAATAAAATAAAACAAAATAAAAAACATGTATGGATTATATTGTGGGGGAGGAAAATTTTACTTCTACCCTTCTTGGCTCTTCTGGCTGGTCTAAAAGTTAAATTGACATGAGACAGATTAACAGGAGAAAATGAAAGTTTAACAACATGTATACACGGGAGAGACCCAGGAAAACTGAGTAACTTGACAAAACAGCAGAAGCCACCACCTTATATAGCATCTTCGGCTAAAGACAAAAGATGTTGGGGGTGGGGAGTCAGCTATGGGACGTGACCAGGAAAAGCAGATCACCAAGGGTGAGGCTGTTATGCGGGTTGAAGTCCTTGCCTTCTTCGTGGATAACAGTTGCCAGAGATTTAGAGTCAGCCCCCTCCTCCTGGGACAGCTAGGGAGACACTCCTACAAACGGAGATCTCCCTTACAAATGTAAATGTATTTTATTTACAAAGGGTAACTTCTACTTGGTTTACAGAGCTCCTCCCACGTCTGCTCTTTCTTAAAAAATAAGCAGCCCAAAATAATGCTTATGCCAAAGAGCATTTTGGGGTGGCAAATTCTGCTCCCCCACAAGGTGCTGGGCACAAGTGAACAAAGCACTGGGTCTGTGCCCTCAAGAGCCCATCAGCCCGAGGGGAACGGCACCCAAGGCAGCACGGGCTTTGAGAGAGCTTGTCTAAGACTGCAGAGTCAAGGAGAGCTCCCTGGGCCAGCCATGAAGGACAGGCAGGAATGGGCCAGAGAAGAAGGGGCACGGGGATCGTCTGAGGCAGGAAGGAGCTGACTACGGTGCAGGAACGGGAGGAGAGCCAGTGTGGTGGGCAGACAGGCAGGAGACGAGGAGGGGCCGGGGGTGGAGAAACCTCGGCTCTGTAACCAAACTGATGGCAACCGCCAGGACGCTGAGCAGTGACCGTCCCTCTGCCGTACCTCTGCAGTTCCACTCTGGCCAGGTTTGAAACTTGAGAGCACTGGAAGAGGTCAACCACGCAGTGTCCCAGAATCTGCTGTCTTCAACATCTTACAGGGAGACTGCCTGATCCTGTGCAGCCCCCTGACAACCCGCAGGTTGACACTGCCTGCGTCAAGTCCAAGCATTTCCCTAAAGAAAATCTCAGTTGCCCAGGCCACCAAAGCTGCTCCAGAAGTTGCAGTACTAGACGAGAAATGCCTCTCAGGAGGCTAGGCAATTTTCAACCACAGTCCCAAGGAAACCACCTTCATTCAGAATCGAGCTCTGGAAGCCAACAACACAACCCTCTAGTACCAGGCCCTGGGGGGGATCAGGGACTCAACAAGGGGCAGGTAGGGACAGGTGAGGGGTGGGAAAGGCGTGGGCACCCTGAATCACCAGCTTCCATGCCCGCAAGGAATACTTCCCAAGCCAGGCTGGTTGGCCATCATCACCCTGCTTCTTTTCCTCTAAGCAGCCCAAAGATCACCACCTCCAGTCAGCTCAGCCATGACAGAAGCCGTCCTACAGCTTTTTTCTTCTACCCTCCGGTCCCTGAATGAGTGCAGTCTCCAGTGCTGCTGAGGCACTTGGCGCTGGCACAGATGGGAAGCCCAGAGGGCTGGCTCTCCAGGCTGGCTCCTTCACCTACCCTTTTTCAGTTACATTAGTGGCAAAAATAATGGTGAAATTGGTAGGTCTTTGGGCATCAAAAGGCTAAAGGATTCACTGCATCACTATTTGTGAGAAAGAAGACATGAGAAGAGCTGTATTAAAATACAGCCGGAGCAGCCATTTCAGAGGAATTGCCATACACGTCTTCTTATCTTCCAAACTGGACCAAACCGCCAATATTCCAAGAAGTCAGTAAAAACAAAGATACAGTTTGTAAGGAGTGATGAAACTGGACTTTGCCAATGACCAAATAACTAACCAGTCTATGAAGTGGTCCTAGTCTCTCCTCAGGTAGCACCAATGAATTGTTCTTAGAAATGTCTTACCCCACCTTCCTCCTCTTTTTCATAAAGATTCTGAGCCCCCTCGTGCAGTCAGGATACTATTTGGGTTTCTACTTGAATCTGTGCTCCTGAATCGCAATTCTTTGATTCCAAATAAATGCTTTCCTTTTTGAACTGGTTTCTGTTCTTGTAGGTTGACATTTGTAACAGGCAAAAACTGCAAACAACTACCCCGTTCACCAAGAGTCAAATGAACACATGAGATACAGTGAGATAATGGAGTACCGTGGGCCAGGAGAATGAAGGAACTGCTCAACACAACCACGTGGACAAAACCGCACAAACATAATGGTGCACAAAAGCAGCCAGACACAAAAGAGTTTATGGTATACGACCCCATTTTTATAAAGTTTACAAACAAGCGAAAGTAATGCCCAGTTCCTTTGGTGAGCACGGACAGGATGGTAAGGAACATGAGGGGGCTTCCAGAGCGCCATGTTCTATTTGTTGACCTGGGAGGTGGTTACATAAAATGTGTTCACTTTGTGATAACTCAATTAAGCTGCACACTTAAGCTGCTTGTGTTTTCTACATGACTGTACATACACACACACACACACAGGAAAGGTTTTTAGCATCTCGGGAAAGGAAAAGTATTCAGGGCTTTAGCTTGTGGGTTACAGCTGTGAATGGAGAATGACCCTGGGTGGCAGGGGGACAAGGAGAAGAGTCTGATTGCAGTGGAGATAAGATCTAAAGGGCAGCTGTGGGGCAGCAGGAATTAGAGGGAACAGTTTCAGGGCTTACTCCCTTCTTCCTTCTTGTAACTGTCAGTGAGTCTTCTGCATCATGGACTCCAAAGGGAAGTGAGGCCGAGAGGGGAAAGTGCTGGAACTAGGCTGGCAGGGAGAAAGGAGCAGCTGGAGCACTTCCAGCAATGAGAGGACAAGGAGGGGAAGAGACGGAGGAGAGAGAATGAAATCCTAAGTGCCCAGGGTGGGCAAGAAGGGGCGCGCACCTGGGCTGGGGATGGATGCGGTGGGAGGATTCCCAGGACCCAGCCCAGGGGAAGAGTTCCCTTCTCGACTCCTTCCCTGAGCCAACAATGGCCGGCCGACACGCCCAGATTACTGGTTTCACTGCAATGCTCTGCCGTGCTTTGTTTACAAGTCAGTTGCCTCCGGCAACTAAAAGAGAAGCGGAAGCGTGAGTGAGTGAGTGTGTGTGCACGTCTGTGCGACGATGCCACATCTCCAGCATATAGTTCACACCGAAAAAAAATGTTCATTTGACAAATAAATAACAGAATATGGTAGTCAGACATAAAGGAGAGACACTACTCCTCAGTACTTACAAAATCTGTAATAAACAGCTTAAAGAGCCAAAGCCATGGGCAGGGCTAAGTGTTAGAGGGCACACTGTGCAGCGACTCAGCAACAGCCGCTCAGTCTGTGCAGGTGACCGAGAACCGCCGGCGCCCTCTCCACACAGAAGGATGCGGACTTGGCTGCCACACTGAAGTGTGAAGATGACACGTTAGCAACACTCTCCCTGAAGAGGCCAGAAAGCTCAGAGCCGGTGGACTAACAAGTTCCCACGGGAAGGGGTGGGGGGCACCCACATCTTACTGTACGAGGAGGGCTGTGTTTCGGGGGCGGGGAAAGCAGAGAAGTTTAGTTAGCCCTGTTCGTGTAACTAACCGTGCTAGTTTCACATACTACATTTCAATTCACCTCCTCTCTTTATTGCTTTTGGTGGAGAAACTTGACTCGAAAAACTTCAGTCATAATCTGATTCAAAGCTGGCTTTAACAATCGTTCACAAGCACCGCTGCAGAAGTGTTCTTGATATTCCAAGCAGACTCAGTTCCGTCCCAGTGTGGTTTTTTTCGTGCTTCTAACCTCAAGAAATCAAACAGCAAAACCTCTCGGCACACAAACTCCGCTAGGCTGACTTCCTGATTGCAACAACGTTTGAAGGGAGGCGGGGGAGGGGGGTGAAAAGCCCTCCCTCCTCCTCTAGAGAAGCTGGGCCTGACGTTTACCAATCCAGGAAAAACTGAAGCTGCGAAACTTCTTCCTCTAGCTGTTCCCGCGGAAACTGTTTTGCTGCAGTGACTGTCCCAACAGTAAAGTGCCCGCGGCCCGAACCTCTGCGGAGCGTTTCCGCGCTGCTTTGGTCGGACTTCCTGCGCGCACTCGCGCAATGAGATTCCCGAGAGGACAAGCTGCGGCCGCCCGGCGCGTCTCGTGCTGAAACGCCGCACCCGGGCTGGAGCCCGCTGCTGCGGGGGACGTGGGGCCTCCGGAGAGCGCGACCGCGGACCACTACAGCATCCCAAAACGCGCTCCTAACACACTCCCGTGTAAAAAGCAGCTGTCTTTAAAGGTCTGTGGGACGTTGATGACAGAGGCATTGGCCGCCCTCACAGGAATAGCAGACACCCTTCAAGCAATGCTGATCTCGCGCCTTCTGCGCCCAAGACGTTCTTAGTGCCACATGGGCGGTGGGGGGGCTGATGGGGGCGGGGGCCTCCAAGCACCGGCAAAGGGCGGCATGAAGGGAACTAATCCTGCCCTCGACTCAAACAATTTGAAAGCTGAGTGGCCAAAGCGCCGACGCTGTTCAGAAAAATCCCGGGCACCCGCCAGGGCGACCTCCTCAGCCCCGCTCCGGGGTCAGAGGGCGCAGGGGCTGCGGAGAGCCGGAGCCCGAGGCTGGGGACAGATGAGGACACCAGAGGCCGGGCCTCGGCGGCGGGGAGGCACCCGCGGAGGCGGGAAGGGCCGAGTCTACCCGCGGAGAGCAAGGGGCGCCGCCGCGCGACCTGCCCTCGTCCGCGCCCGCGGGCCCCGCCGCCGCCGCCGCCGCCGCCGCCGCCGCCAGGAGGACGAGGCCCATCCGGCCCACCTGCCGCCGCCCCC